>NC_083743.1:12021820-12319320 GCF_033458585.1 Syngnathus typhle
CTGGAGATCTCATTAAAGTCCTGTTCACACGGCGACACGGGTTCACCTTGGGGCTTATGGGATTGGGATTCACATTACTATTATTCTAATCTTGTACCAATCTTCTCCCAGTGTGAATCTATCTGATCTAATAATATCTGATAGAGGGAAAACTGTGCGGCACATACGGAAATGGAAGACAGAATTTAGAATATATCTTCAGCGGCACTGTGTATCATGATTCAATGTTTTTCTGTGACAATTACACTTGTGGATATAGCAACCAGCTTTGAGTGATTTAATCAGTGATTCCCAAATGTTTTATACATAAAAAAAAATTACTTAACTCGCCAAGTACTGTCATAAAAAAACAAAACAAGAAAGCAACCATCTTATTCTTGACAGGTGGAAATCGCTTTTCAGGAAACAAACAAATGCAACAAAAACAATATGTCTGTTGCATTAACATTACAGGCTCCAAGAAATGGGTGTTTGCGACACTGTGGGCGTGAACAGACCCGACTTCCTGAAATTGCTGTAACATTCAGAATTAAGATTCATCAGGTCAGATAACCCATGAAGATTTCGTCTACACAGCACAACCACAAAGCACACGGTACACAAAAAAAGAACGCACATTACTTCTTACATTCGGTCAAAGAATGACCGTGAAGGATGATTGAATGGATTTGCACTTATTGCAAGTGCATCTCTATTAATGCTTATGATTAGGATGAGTCTCCCACTAGGGATGATTTAATCAAGATGGAAGTGTTTTACTCTTTGAAAAATAGCTGTGGTATTCACCAGGCGGCAAATTGCTAAGTGATGAGATGTGAAACAGAATATAACAAGATGTTAATCTGCTGGTACTCTTCAGTTCTGTGATTTGTCTGGCACGACATCTGTTAAGGTTAAATTTTATGAGCAAAGTGCAGCAGAATAAATTTTAATAGAACACAAGCTCAATAAAAGATCCATTAGGAGGAAATATCTAAAACTCTTGGACCAGTGCAGATCGGACTATAAAGTGTTCTTTCCTCCATGTCAATTCTAAATAGAATGTAATATGCCTTCAGTCTCATTCAGTTTGACTGACAGATGGATTTGCAGCCTTTCATTCTCATTGAACCTGTCCTGAACTGACCTCTGGGGTCACTGGTGACGTTTCTCTGTGCATCTGGTTATTTGATGCCAGCGCTGAGTGTTCAATGACGCCTCACTAAACTGAAACGCAAACAGGTTTCCACACTAAGTGAGCTCCAATGTGGCCCTGAAGTGCTGTTTGGAAAGGTTTAATGAGGAACATTGGAGTGACAAACAGCCTTTGTGAGACCTTGATCCCTTAGTGATATGATCTGCTTGTCCGGAGCACAAACGGTCAAGACATTGACATTGAGAATAAGACCTGAAATTGGAGAGAGGAAATCAGATCACCTTACCTCACTCAGTGGTGCTGCACACACACACACGCACGCACGCACACACACGCACACACACACAAATTGAAGATGGATGACCTGTAGAGAGATTGATATGCCTTTCCTCCAAAGCTCAATTTCCAGATCCTCCCCATTAACAGATCAGCGTCTATACAATGTTTTGCCTTGCTAATATCAAATGTTGTAATGGCGTGCCATACTTCTTTTTGGCACCCTCTAATCAGTTACTACAGAACTGCAGAACAACTTTAGGCGGCACTACACCATCGGTGACTCATGTACCACAAGCTAGGTGAGGATTTACTGTTTCAGACAACACTGTGGTCAGGTGAACTCACTGCACCAGCAACCTCACATGTAGCAAGCACGAGTGGTTGCTCAAATCACAAAACCAATGACATCCTTACCAGGTCTGTGCGCTTTGGGCGCGGCCATATTCATAACGCGGCTGACATCCTGAGGTTTGGGTGGCGAGGCGGTGAAGCGGCAGATGCCCGACTCAGACGGCGTGCTGGAAGTGAGGCTGTCGGTGTAGTCGTTGGTCCCCGCTGTCATCTGCTCGGAAGAGGTGTCGGAGATGAAGCACTCGGTAATGGTGAACTTTGCGTGGCGGAGCTGTTCCTCCATCTTGGCGTGCTCGTAGGCTCTGGCCAGCTCCTCATAGGTGGAGGAGGCGCTTTCGGTTGACACCATGCTGCTTCGCGCTCGATCTGATGGCAGTAAGTTACATATTAAGGCAACACCCAAAAGTGTCATATACTTACATTGCAATCTATCCTTGATATTGTCAACACATTTAATTTATTGGTCACCTACCTGTGTCCTGTGATGGGCTGACACTGTAGCTGTCGCTCTCCTTGTCCACAGATCCAGTAGCGCGTGGCGTGGGGAGTCTCCAGTCAGTGGTCAGGGTGTGTGAAGAGCTGGTGGGGTGTGGCCTGTTAAGAGTCCACTGGCTGGCGTACCGGCTTCGTGCGGCGGCAGGACCGGCTTTGGCAGTGCGTCTGGCGGTGGGGTCTTGGGGAGAAGAGAAGGGTGCCCAATTCATCGTTTCATCGGTAAGGGTAAGGGTGGCACAGGTTGAAACAGATAATTCCTCAGATGGAGCTGGTTACTTTTGTGACCATTAATGTTTGTTTGTGTAATTTTCTGTGTTTTCTGCCATTTTCTGTGATAAAATTGTAGTTATTTTGCCATTACAGTTCACTTGCACTGGGGACAGGTGGGGGCATTGACAGAGTAGGTACCCCAGTGCTGAAATGGGACATTAAAATTTTGACCTTGGTGGATGCTCTACTCAGTAGCATTTCAGTTCATTTGAGTTTACTACGTACTCTCTTTTAGCGAGGTGTGACCTCACTGTTACAATTGAAAAAGTCTCACAGTAGAACATGTATTTTTTATACATTTTATTAAATGTATACAGTATTTGATTGAATACAAAGTCCCATTTCACCTAGAAACTGCACAATTATCCATAACTGAGTGCAAGAAGGGGAGACTTGGGTGAGTATGTGTCAAGGGGAAGTAAGGAGACCACTACTCTTCATCAGTTCCGCTTCAGCGGAGCACAAACACCAAGTTACCCCTGCAGCATTATTGCTGAATCATCATCACATCTGGAAGTCACCTCATTGATGAGATGATGAGTTTGCAGGAATTTAAAGACGTGAAATTTGGCTATGAGATAATATGTGATGAATGAAATGACCAATTAAGTGCGACTCAGCTCGAGTTGCGGGCGCTGAATGGACATTAAGTACCCGCTTTCATGATCACATTTAGTAATGCAACATTATGGAATATATTTGAAAGAGAAAATAGAAATGGGCACTAACAATGGTGGGACTCACTGGTTCCGGGCCTGGCATCGGACACGTCCACCAGTGGTCCGGTGGCTTGGGAAAGAGACTGGTAGTGGACGGTATGCGTCACTGTGGACGACTTTTGCTTATTTGTGTCGCCAAAGTCATTATCAGTCAGCAGCACCGTGGATCGGTCATCTGTGCGGTAAAATGAAAAAATGTCGAGCAAAAATTAGGGTAAATTTCATATAATTGAATTCACACTCTGGGTCTTACCGATTGTCTCCATGGTGTCCCTCTCTTCGATGAGCAGCTGCGCTCTCGGAATATCGATGTGCATTCTTAGTGTCTGTTGCTGCTTGTTCACATTTTCTGGCGTCCGTGTATTCTTACTGTGCACATTGATAAGGAAGAAAAATGGATTTTATTGTTGCCTTGTATAGTAGATCAGAATGAAATATACTCACCTCATTAGCATTTCTGCCAGGCTTTTGGCATCTGTTAAGACAACAAAGAGTAAATTGGTAACTAAGCAGAAGATACTCTGCACAAATCAGTTGTTCATCTTCAATGCACGTTTGATGGAATATGTTTATTTAGAGTAAAATAATAGTAAAGGCATGGGCCTACATACATGAGTACTGTTTTACCATAAAAACATCAGATAGACAAACACTGCACAGAAAGGCTTTGGCGGAAAAATCATTTCATCATGGGCCTACCTCGAAGTCTTTTGAGCCTCTGCTCCCTGCGTCTTCTCTTTAGCACCATAAGCATAATGAACACCAGGACAGCCACAACCAGGATAGATGTGATGGTCACCACCATTTTCAGACCTCCACTGCCTGACATGTTGTCTGAAATGGGATCGCCTGTTTTCAGCAGAGGAGGAATGGTACCTTGAAAGAAGCACAGACATATTAGTGACATTAAATGAAGATCATGAGTTATTTCCCTCAAATTTTGTTGTTGTTGAAAAAAATTGTTATAGGTCAAATAATTATTTATTGTGATCTAATTGGTTTCTAAATTTGGGGGTGAGAATGGTCACTTTCTATATTCACTTTATTGTGGAATTGTGGAGCTATGGAACTGTATAAGAAGAGCCCAATACAAATATTTAAACTGCTATGTGGATAATGAATTTAATCACATATTTCAGGCATTTGTTTACAATTCCTCCAGTTAAAGAAAGCTGGTTTGCCTTGATCCACGTAAGACTCGTGTTGAATGTTGGCTTTAATTCCAGCAGCTAAGCTGTCAAACTGACAAAATCATGTTTGCCCACACAGAGAGAAAAGCACTTCCACGCACACATACACCAGCCTGACAGGCAGCTTCAACTCCTCAAGCAAACAAGTAAATTAATGAGTAGTGTGGAGTACGGCACTCTCATCGCCTCCTGTCTTTCCATCTCAAAAGCATCCTTTCAGTCTACTGTAGTTGCACAATAAAGCTATAGAATTTGTTATGAAGCACGGCTTTCTTACGCCACAAGAAGCGTGACAGTGAAATTTCATTACGTGACTTTTGGATATGTTGTACAGGCACCTCACAAACGCAACAACAAAGACATGTTCAAGCAGTTGAAAACCTTTTCCATGCAGTGTCCAGAAACTCTTCATAATAAGGGTAGCATGGCATTTGGGGATTTTATTTGTTTGGTTTTAAACCAACTTTGAAGAGTGGATTGTGGTTAGGTTTTTGTGCTTGTGTGGGGTTCTTCAGGTACAGCAAGCAGTTTGTTCATTAAGGTGTAGATAAAATATCCATTAACATAAAAATTGCATTATGTAAGGATATAACAGCATCATTTATCCCTATAATTAAAAAAACAAAACATCACTCGGTCAAAATTTCAAACTCACTTCCATCTGCATTGAGAGTGGCAAAGGTGAGCTTCTTTTCTGCTGAGCCAGCACTGTTGATGACCTTCATTTGCAAGTCGTACCAGGTGGCCTCCTGCAGGTCGTACAGGATGTAGCTCTTGGTCAGCGACGTGCGCTGTGCCGTAGTCCAGGTGGCCGACTCCACGGCTTTGTACTCGAGAATGAAGGAAATGATTGGACAGCCGCCGTTGTTCCAGCCAACCAGATTGAGTCTGGCACGGGTGGAGTTAATACTGGTGAAGAGTTCATGTTCTTTGGCAAACTGTGGTTCTGAGGAGCAAACACACAGATGATTACAGTAGAAGCTTGTTTTTTTTACTTCATCAGCGTGTTCCATAACATCCATCCACCAAGCCGTCCATCGTACCTTTCCCGTGGGTTTTAGCTTCAATTATCTCACTAATTCGGCCCGGCCCAACAGCGTTCTGGGCGGTCAAGGTGAATTTATACCAAGTGCCGCACTTCAAGTTCTCCAAACGGTACAAGCGCTCGCTGGGACTGATGGGAAAACTGCCCCACTGCTCGCTGTTGTCCTCTGAGTACTGCAGGATGTATCCTGCCGATGAAAAGATAACAGATCATGCCATGGAAATCTGTTCAGTTCTTTATAACGATATACTTCTTTAGCAACAATGCTACTACTGTTGTTGCAAAGATGCATTTACTATTGGAGTATTTTAAGACATTTCTGAACATCAAATGTAAGGATAAATTGTCATTTGAAAGGATGATTAGGGAAATCAAATTTAAGACTTTTGGAAAATCTGCAGGCACTCTGGATTAACGTATTTAATGTGCATAGCATGCTCAATCCACATCATAGGTTGTAGATCAATGTGCCAGAATGTCTCACCTCTGATAGAGCTCCCGCCATTGTCTCCTGGTATCCATGACAACGTGATTGAAGTTGTGGTGGTCTTGGTGACAGTGAGACGTGGCTGATCAGGAGGCACTGAGAATAGAAAGATAAAGACACTTAATTGGATTCTATAATATTTTGCTGTACAGTAGACCCCAGTATACTTGCTATGTAGGAAAAGTTTTTCTCTTTTTTTTTTTTAGTAATGCTATGGTGACTTGCCTTGAACCTGCAGATTAAGCGTGATCTCGTCTGAGCCCCAGTTGTTGCTGGCCACACAACTGTAGTTTCCGGAATCCTCTGCTTTCACTGTGCGGATGATGAAGCTACCATTGGCGTGGACGCTCCGTCGACCATCTACCAGGACAGGCGTAGGAGTCCCATTGGTGCTGCAGAGAAATAGAATGGACTACATTATATTGCACATTTATATGAATAATTGTACCCTTTACAATATAGTCGTTCAAATCTCCCTGTCCAGCCTTTGTTTTGTGAGGCAGTAGAGCACACAACTACTATATACTACTCAGAATGTTTTCTTTTAATTTACTTATTTTACTTTGTCAAGTAGCTGCACAAAATAAAACCATCTGGATGAAACATATATATTTTTTTGCAGCTACTTGTTTGAATATAATTTTCAGAAAATTCTAACTTTATACTGCACATACCCAGTCCCAAATAACCAAGTCATAAAGAAAAATATTTGTGAAATCTCTAAGAAAGAAAGCGTGTGCATGCTCAAAATCACTAAAAAAACATCTTACAACAATTTTTCTTACAAATGGTGACCCAACAAAATTGACCTTGGTCCCAATTGGATTAACAGGGACGGACGGTAAAAGCAAAACAAGTTTGAATGCCTGTTTGAAGGAGCAACCACTGACATATATAACAAAGGCAGGTTTATTCTTATTTTGATTTGTCTTGCTTTCTTTATTTTCAAGGCTGCCTTACTTTCCCTTGAGCCACTTGATTGTGGGAGGAGGGTCTCCAACAGATTTGCACGGCAGGACAATGTCCTTCATCCAAGGAGTGGTCACTGTACCGTTGAAGGTTAAAATTCTGGCTGGAGCTAGAAGTGAGACAAATTGATGTCAAAACAGGAGAATGATGCAAAGGGAAGAGCAGCTATCCTTGGCCCGCTGTACCTTTCGGCAAAGGCTCCACTGTGATCTTCTCACTATTGTTGCCATGACCAGCGGCTGTCACAGCCACCACCCAGATGCTGTACTGCCTGTTTCGAGCCAAATTTGTGATCCTGTAGAAATACGCGTCGGGAGAGGCCTCAAACTCACTCATTACCTGCAAATCCGAGAGGAGAAGAGATTACTGTATCACTGTGGAACCACCGTATTCTGACAGCCTTGTCGCTCAATATTGCAATTTGAGTCAAGCCCGGTGTCAAAGAAATATGGAGAGAATCCTGTGGAACACAAACACTATTACCATCGGATGCAGGTTCGAGCAGAAGACGATGTATTTCCTAATGATGCCGTTGAGCTTGAGAGGAGGCAGCCAGGAGACAAACACCACAGAACTGCTGGAGGCAGCGGCCTTAACGCCTGCAGGGGGACCAGGAACTGGGATGGACAGAAACAAGTCAAACTCAGGAAAAAAAAAAAGAAACATCCAATATTAGGGAAGACAGCATCACTCCCTTTCTTTCTGATACACTCGGATCCACTGAATTTAACTTGTGCGGAAAGTAATTTGAGGAATTAGAAGACTGAAGGGAGGAGGTTACAGAGAGCAAGAAAGAAATCATGAAAGCTCTTGTGTTTGTTGTCTATTGTTTTCCATTTCTTACCATCTTCCTTGGTCCGCACATAAATCTGTTCACTGCGTACGCCATCTCCAGCACTGGTGAAGGCTAACACCTGAATGCTGTAGTTAGTGTATTTCTCCAGACCATCCAGTTCCAGAGATGGCTGACTGGTGGTTACGTTCCTGATTTCACCGAGTTCTAACAGAGCGAGAAAGGAATTTAGGAGACCATGCATAATGCTGAATGAACTTTTATCACGACAAATACAACAAAACAAAGGTAACACACTATTGTAGTTGAATAATTATGTTTAAGACATAACGCGTATTTGTACTTTGTTCTTATTACTAGGAATTTGTATTAATATGAAGTATTCCCCCTCTAAATGTATAACACCATTTGAGAAACTTTACAATACAGTATAACGATGCAAGAGTGCCCTCTAGTGGAGTACTTATAACAACCCAGCATTGGAAAATAATATACCGTACTTAGACTTTAAATGTCAGCTTTGCAAGCAATTAACTTGGATTGATCTTTGTATAATGTGAGAGTGTGCATGTTAATACCTCCATCAAGCAGGTTTGCCCAGTAGATGACTCTGTAGCCCAGCAGGTTTCCGTTAAGAGCCTCTCTCGGAAGCTGAATCCAGGAGAGGGAGATAACCTCGGGGGACTTGGCCACAGCAAGCACATTTTCAGGAGGCCGAGATGGCACTGAGAGAAGGAACAGTTCAGTATTCTTGAATGCAAAAAGAAATATGGACTTCAATTGGTTTGGAAAATAGTAGCATTTTTAAATGTTCCATTTAGATGCCTATATAATCAACTGTACTTAATCACTGATCACTCAGTATTTTCTTTTCGTTAGAAAAGACAGAAGAAACACTTTGAACAAATGCAAGGAAAATTAGAAATGCATGGTTTCAAAATAGGTATTACTAATAAGATACAGTTGAAGTCGTACAATAGAAGTTGTTCAATATAACAATCACTTTCCAAAAAAAAGGTCAGCTCAAATTAAATCATTAGCTGTCTGACATTGAATCTATGGGCAAAATAATATGTCATAACCTCTTGCATTCATTTTTGGCCATGTTGACACAGCGACTAAAACACAAACACATCATGTTTTACGACAATGTTCAAACGCATAGACGGTCCACTTTACATTTGAACATTGTCAAAGGCCACAAAACTGGTACAATTTGGAGTCAAATCATTAAAAACAATTAATTTTGAATATCCATCTTTATATGTGATGATAAATTTGGCAAGTCTTACATTTTACAGTTCTTGTGTCTTATTATACTTTAATGATAAACACAGCCAGTAATAAATGAATGATTTTTTTCCTGATGGCAATCACAAGATGAATTAATTTATGTTACATTATTTCATATGGGAAAAATGTTTTGGAATTTTAACTATTTGGAAGTCTTCAAGAGCTATTCCACTCTTCTGGTGTCCTAAAATAGTCCACTTGGTGGTAGCATTGCTTAAGGTTAATAAAACTGGCAGAGTCACAGTTATCCTGTACTTACCATCCTCCAAGGTTTTGGTGACCACCTGCTGCGAAGATGGACCAGTCCCGGCCCGGTTCGCCGCTTGGACTACCACGCTGTACTGCGTAAACTTCTTCAAGTTGTCCAGCACAATGCTCTCCATTGTGTCTCCTGTGGTGTCCACGCTGATGATGGTGAACTGGTGACTTCCACCAGGGCTGTACTCCCTGTAGCCCACCTGGTAGCCTCGGATCACACCGTTCTGCAAGTGCTTGTGGGGAGGCTGTCGGAGACGACAAATAAGTAATCACCATTGTAAGCATTTGTGAGTATAAAATGAAGAAAATTAAAACAACAAAAACACTCATTTGTATCAATTTCTTATATTGCATTTCATTATTTTAAACATGCCTTCTCTTATTGAGATCAGGGAGGTTACATTTGTACTTTCTTGTTAGTGGAAGAAGAAAGCGCTTCCCCGAGGTGAAAAAAGTTTGAAAATTCAGTTTGAATCTTGTTTTCTTTACTGTTTCGGTGATTCAATTAAGGTATCACAATTACTTGCTTGGCTTAGGATAATATAATAGTCATTCTACAACTTGAACCGCAAGCTCAACAGACTCTCTTTCAATTATCAAAACCCTTTGGCAGAATTCTCCTCACATGGACGCTTTTCTTTTTCCTTTAATGATTTTTTAGCTCGCTGCTTTTCAACTTTGACGTTTTTTTTTTTTTTTAGTTCCCAAGGCCAATCCTAAAATATTTGGTGCCCTGTTAAACATGTGACCCCCTTCAACTATTTGATATTATAAATGAACGTCTTGTACTGATGGGACAATGCAACATTCCAATTGGACCAAACAAGCAACATGTGATACAGCTTGTATAAACTTGTAAACATATCATGTATTGAGTCTTTCCAAGTATGGCCACAGTTGACGTTAAATAAAGGACTGTGGTGTGTTATTATAGATATTTTTATCCATCTTATCCAGTATCTTATTTGTTTTTCATTTACAATTTGAAAATATAGTTTGAACAACTTTCAATTAATATTTTTTAAACAGAAATTATTAACAAAAAGAGTGATGTCTTATTTCAGGGGTTGTCAACCAGTGGACCGCGGCTATCCGGCGGTCCTTGGTGGTATTGCAGGTGGTCCGCAAAATTGGATTGGAAAAATTGGAAAATAAAACCGATTTATCATTTATTATTATTATTATTAAAACTGATTTATTATTGAAATTTGATTTATTTTCCAGCTAATTTTGTGAATCATTTACCCATCCAAATTATGTCAAATGTAGCTGAGAGTCCCAAAATAGACATACCTATGCAAATAAATAGCCTGGATAGGTCTATCTTCCTTTGGTGCAAAATAAAATAATATTACACCAGTGGTTCCGGATTTGCTTCTTGGTTATAATGGTGGTCCCTTGAACCAATACCAGTTGAAAACCCGTCTTATACCATTCAACTTTATTTTAAACAAAATGCTGCAGTCCATGTTGTTTAACATATTACAAGATTATGTTGCTAGTTAATAGAATAAAAAAATATATAATCAAATAAATCAAACATGCAGCAAACTGCAAATGGCTCCCAGGCCAGACTTTGGACTCCATCGTTAATATGCCCTGAACTGGTCATTGTACCTTCCAGGAGACTTTGATGCTCTGTGGGGAGGTGGGCTCTAGAGTGACATCTTGTGGAGGGCCGTCAGGAGCTGCAGAATGAAATCCATCAATCAACATTACCAGGCACTTGAGTCTTAAATGGGTCAGATTATCAACCATCAAGGGCAATTTGGTTGACACTTTAATTTCGCTAGAGAGTGCCGTCGAGTTAAAAATGAGGTAAAATCTGAGTGCCCGCTATTCTTAATGTGCCTTGCAGCTTAATAGCATAATAAAAACAACAATATTAACATTTAAATGTGACAAATGCTCGACTTGCTTTGAATTTCATGCTTTATCTTAACAAGTTAATTTAATGTGCTCGCAGGGGAATCTAAATAAATTAACATTTATTGAGGTGGCTAACACGCACAATGATGAGTAAGATTAAAGCACGTGACCGTCAACTTTAAATAGTTATTTCATGACAAACTTTCACTCATATTCAATAATGGATTTTTGTATTTGATGATAGTGGCCTCTGCTGGAACAGATTGAGGCTATGCATCAATTTATTGAAAAGTGCATTGAATTTATCTATCTATCTATCTATCTATCTATCTATCTATCTATCTATCTATCTATCTATCTATCTATCTATCTATCTATCTATCTATCTATCTATCTATCTATCTATCTATCTATCTATCTATCTATCTATCTATCTATCTATCTATCTACCTATCTACCTATCTACCTATCTACCTATCTACCTATCTACCTACCTACCTACCTACCTACCTACCTACCTACCTACCTACCTACCTACCTACCTACCTACCTACCTACCTACCTACCTACCTACCTACCTATCTATCTATCTATCTATCTATCTATCTATCTATCTATCTATCTATCTATCTATCTATCTATCTATCTATCTATCTATCTATCTAT
This sequence comes from Syngnathus typhle, assembly GCF_033458585.1. NCBI lineage: Eukaryota > Metazoa > Chordata > Actinopteri > Syngnathiformes > Syngnathidae > Syngnathus > Syngnathus typhle. The sequence continues at coordinate 12,033,640 of NC_083743.1, forward strand.
CTATCTATCTATCTATCTATCTATCTATCTATCTATCTATCTATCTATCTATCTATCTATCTATCTATCTATCTATCTATCTATCTATCTATCTATCTATCTATCCATCTATCTATCCATCCATCCATCTATCTATTCAAACTGGGACAATGCACATTAATCAGTAAAAAGAAACAAAAAACAAATATAAATATGCCGGAAAAGAGCTTTTACGTAACATATATCCTCAAATGATGATTTCTGCCGAGACTCAGTGTGCCAACTACATTGAGTTCTTTGTAGACTGGAATATGCTATACCTGAAATAGATGTATAATCATTCCCCTGTGAGAAAAATCAGTGGGTGCCAATCGGAGTCTGTAATTACCTTTCCTAAGGGATTTGGTAATGGCGTATGTCACAGTAAATGCCATTGCTGCAACATCAGAGGTGGCATGCGTAAAGCTGAAGTTGCTGTATGCAACACAAAGTGGATCATGTCCAAAAATTGTGTTTACTGTATTTATGGTTAAAAATGATTCTGAGAGAAAAAATATTGCATTGTATGGCAGAACTGCAATGCATTAATGCCCTCTAGCTTTACTCATCTACGGTGAGTGATGCCTCACCATAGAGGAGTAAAAACATAATTCCTCCCGTCATGATATGACAAAATAGAGTGAGTCGCTTCTCTAACCAGCTTCATCAGTAGTGATGGTGAGTTCGTTGCTCGGGTTGCTGTTGCCGATGATGTTCTTGGCAACCATGCGGATGTTGTAGGTGGAAGAAGGGTGAAGGTCAATGATAGTGGCCTGGTTGAGTTGTGGTGACACATCTTTGGTAACTTGGGCTGATAGCCATGAAGCTAGAGGGAAAACACAGAAATCAGAAATGTTACCTCGTCATAATGTGGACAGAAACCAAATGAAAAGACGCTTTCTTATCAAATGAAAAAAAAAAGTGATTTTGTGCTTTCTTACATTACATATACTTCTGGATCTTTAGTGAAGCAGATTGCCTTAAGATTCTTCATGTAATGTTTTCATTATACTACATTACATCCATTATTTGTTCCAAATGCGAATGTCTATTTATTTATTTATTTTTCTTACATTCTTTATCAGTTCAACACTGAATTGACGATCAGTACCTGATTTGTTCTTGCACTCTATGTCATATCCTGTAATAGGGCTGTTGCCATCGAAGCCCATGGTCCAGCGAAGTGCTATTGTCCTGTCTTTGACTTCCCGGATTTCCACCTCAGGTGGGTCAGGAGGTTCTGCGGTAAAGAAAAACAAATAACATACCTTTGCTTTGAATTTATAAAACAACTGGAGAGGACAGAGCAATTGTTCTAATCTGTAATTCCGTGTCAGAATCAACAAACAACCTTCTATGGGCCACAATAATTAATTACCTAGTATATAACTAAAGCTGCATATTTCATATTTTTTTTCCTTCCTCCCCAAGGGACATATCTCAAGTGACATGTTTTGGAAAGGCTTCAAGCGAGTAAAATGTTCTATAAAGATCTGCACATAAAATGTACTTTTTTAAAATACCAGTCTCTGTAAAACATTTGCAAGTGATGTCAATTAACGGAACATTTTTGAAAAATCACTCTTGAAGTGTTTTACCTTGCACTGTAAGCTGTATGATTCCTCGATCTTCTCCAAAAGAATTGATGGCATGACAGGAGAAGAAACCAGAGTCCTCGCGTACGGTGGGCATAATCTGTAGAGAGAAAAAACACAATTTTGTGATCAAGAAAGAGAGTCACACGATCACGCTAGCACATGAATGCATCAAGGAGGAGATTTGGAAGTTTGAAGTAAAATGGAGGAAAAACATTGTTATACTGTACAACCAACCCAGAATCCTAAATAACACGATAATCTGGAGGCATTAGATTAATTTAGAAGATTCTGCCACACAGTGACTTTCTCAGAGACTAGTACGTACATATTTTATTTTGAGGATTGTATGATGCTGATGTATTTTGGCTGGAATCTTTGATACGCTTCGACTCACCACCAGCGTTGAGATGACTTCGTCGGCCACCTCCTTGACGCTGACTATGTATCGGCTGGTCTCAGGGTTGATGATGCGTTCTTCTTTCTCCCAGCGCACCATGATGGGCTTCTCCCCATGTGCTATGCAGCTCATCTTCTATGCAGCTCATCTTCTTCTCTTCCCCTTGTGTGGCCAGGGTGGTGTTGGGATACGACGTGATCATGGCCGGGACTGAAAGTGGACCATGCAGAAGGAATATGAACCGGTGAGGATAAAGATTTAAATGTTTGTTTTGTTTATTTAGATGCGCATTATGGTTGGCTAGCAACCAGTCCAGGATGACTGACAAATGAAAACAATGAAGTTATCTTTTTTAATTGCTTGAGATACCGAGGTAAATTCTCAATAATTTTGCTTATTATTTTCTTTCACACACACTACTACAGAATCTGAGGGTGTTTAGTTGAACATACAGTCTTCTCGTGGAAAAATACACTAGTCATCTGCCTGTCACTACAGTATATGTCACTGGGACTGATAGATGGAAAAAGTCACATCATTGAGTAATTTTGCATTTACTTGTTTTTGATGTAGTGTCACCCATTTATTATTGATGCAAAAAAGTATTTTGGTCTGAAAAGAAAAATTTACAAATCTTAGGGATACATTATTCCTTGTTACGGAAAGGCAATTGTGTAAGATTTTCTGTTTCTAAGAGTAAGGGTTGGGTTTTGCCGCACAGTTTGTAGAAAGGATATGGTTTGGTATCATTATTCCTAAATGTACGTATATTGAAAAACGTATTTCCTACCCAGCACTGCAAGCATACACTTTCGTCTAAATTCTCTTCGCCTACTTTGATGATGACAGTGAGCGGTAACGTGCATTTTACTGGGAAGAAGCTGCCGAGACGAAGAAGAAAGCCGTGACTCCCGATTGAACTCCCATCGGTCTGAGCGTGGAGTCTGTCTGGCGGAGTGCCGTAACCACACACCGGACTCATTATCAACACATCTAGTCAGTGTGTGCCTGTGCATCTGCAAGTGTGTGTGTGTGTGTGTGTGTGTGTGTGTGTGCAAGTGTGTGTGTGTGATTCAGCAGAATGTGTATCTGTTGTTAATGTCTTTCACCCAGACTGCTCAGAGTCTTTTTTTACTCATTCTCACACCTTCTTTCATACTTGTCTCACGAGCTCGATTAGCCTAGAGATTTTGGGCCATAATGATCAGGCGAAAGTGTGAAGCTGCTGAATTGGATTACGCCATATTAGTTCTGAAGCTCTGAGCAGAGAGCGTGAATGTGACAATCTGTATCACCGAGCGAATTATAGGTATTGTCTTTATTCATATTATAGATGTCACACTGCAGGTAAAATTATGTAAATCTATCTCTGAAGTGTCATCATTGCCGAGATGGTAGTATAATCTCAATCTCATCGTCAGATTGGACGAGAAAAGTAGCCAACAGTGCAATGCGTTTAGTTGCAGGGCACACAGGAAAAAAAAAACCCAATCACACCATTGGATGATAAAAAGTCTTGCATGCATGTTTTAGGAGATGAGAGAGGAAGCCCAAGTAGCCCAAATAAAATCACTGCAAGCGTGTTTAAAAATCCACATGGGAAGGATCCCATATTGGAATCTTTAACCTCAAATTTGTGAGCAAGGCAGGGTAACCACAAATTGTATTACAAGAGTGTACCCCCAATTGGATACTTGCTTAGAAAAAGGAACGACTGGTAGCCAACAAGAAGGGTAGAAATTTACAAATCAGGGCAGTGTGGGGCTATAGTAGAATGGAAAAATGCAAAAAAAGAACCCAAAATTAGCTAAACTGCTAAGACAAGGTAGAAATGGTCTTAGTGTGGGTAAGAGTCATCATTTGGCTGTGCTGGAAAAAAATACCAATGCAGCTCATTTACCTGCCGATACAGTAGAAGCACCTGTGGCTAAAGCCAAATTTTACCAAGGATTTTACTTTCTGGAACTGGATACTCCACCTCTGCTTTTCACGGACATTCAGAATTGGCCTGCACGTCTGAAGTTGGCACCCTCCTCAATGAATACTTCTGGCATGCATGTGCCTGATTGTTACACCGCATGTGCAAATGCATGAGTGTGTCAGAGCAGTAGCAACGTTGTGGGGCTGAGTGGGCAAGTAGAGCGACTGGTTCTCATGACACATCTCAACCACACTACACGATGGAGGATGGCGAGAGAGCGTGTACCCCTGCAGCGCTAACTATGATCCCTCTCGCTCCCTCGCTCCATGCGCCTCCTCAGGCGCTCACCAGGACAGCCATGATTTAATGATGAGAGAGACCGCTTTGATTATTCATACGCAGCAGACTGCTCCGCTGGGCATGCTGGTGTCTCACGCACACTTTGAATACGTATGCGTGCATGAAGACAGACGCACACGCCTGCGCGATTTAGAAAGGCCTGAATAAGACTTTAGTTGAAAATGAACGTTCATACACATTGGGGACGACATGTATGTTTACACACTAGATAAACAGTATGATGTAAATGTAAAACGACTGCCTCGTCCTGGCACTTAAGCACAAATTACTCTAATGGCATTACGTGTAAAGAGGGCTTAAGAGACAAAGACGGACCATTTGTAAAAAAAGGAAAATTCTCAAGATGCATTAGTGGTGAGGGGAAAGGCATGTTATGAGAATGATCCAAAATGTAGTTCCAGTGTCTTCAGAAAACAAGTTGCAAATCATAAAAACTCAAGTGAAAAGTATTACTTCAGAATACTTTTCTTGAAAATTATTATTACCACTTGAATGATGACAACTGAAAACAATTCAGACTTATATCTGTAAAATTTACAGATTTTCAAAAATGTGGTACGTCTTGACCGTTGTCAAATCTTATGACAATTACTAGTGCTGATATTTCCAAATGTACTAAATGTATTCTTCAATTTATGGCTTTATTTTAATGCACGTGTGTGTCCATATAATGATGGACCGTGACAGGCTTAAGACTGCTGACGTTTAAAGCTCATCTCTTATTCACTGACAGCCCCTCCTTCTTCCTCCCTGGTGCCCTACACCATCATCTCCCTTCCAACACCCCCGTGAAGCAAATTGCTGATTTATTTTGTATGGGAACTCTGAATTTCAAGTAAGTCCTATTAAAAAAAAGTCTCTAAATGCTATTGTTTCTTAACGGGGCTAGGGGATAGTTTTGCCATTGAAATCTGAAGCCATGGCAAAGCAAGTTGAAACAGATAATGGTGATGTTTGCTCAGTGAAAGAACTGAAGAAGACATTATATTACTCATGCATTCCAATAAAGTAGATGTAAGCAGCGTTAGACTGTTGATGTAGTAACTGGGGCACTTGGTAAATTACACTGAAATATTGTTCAAAACCTAAAATGAGAAAATTTCAAACCATCCATGCATTATATGCAAAACCACAATAATACTCCATGTGCCACTTAAAAAGCACGGCAACCACTTCAGCATGCACAGAGGCACACATTCATGTCATGGATCACGCTCATAGTCATTTAAGAGTAAAAGCACTTTGTTAGTGTTGTCACTGGCAATAAGCGCTAAGACAATGATTTGTGAGCACCATGTAAACAGTGGCCTGCTGGATTTGAAAAGGTGTCAGCAATGAAACAAGGACAAATTGTGAAATAATGCCGTCTTTATCGTTTTCAACTTCCTCTCACTGGTGTAAACGGTGGAACGAAAGGCAGCCGGAGATTGCAACTAAAGCAGATAAATATGCGCTATGGTTCTTCCCCGGAGCATCTTGTCATCTTCTTATTGATGTATTGACAGATTTAAACGAGGAAGAGATGCGCGGTCTTAAAACACACACATAAACGCACACACTCATAAAAGTGCAAATTGAAACAAGAAATTAAAAATCTGCATTGACAAATCTGTGGTTATATAGTAACATGTTTTTTTTTAAGAATGTCTTGGAAGGACAAGGCTGCATTTAAGGGATTTAATTAATATTCCGGATACACGATAAAGACAAAAGTAATTGGACGTGTCCATCAAGCTCAAATGACATTTGTTTTTCCACATTTACAGCTATAACAATTTTAACACTCTCCCATATCAAACTCATCTAATCTTGCCTTTCACTGTAAGAACGGCTCCTATGTAAAGAAAAACTCAGTTGCTGCCAGTTTGTTCAGTGGGCGGTGAAAAGTGGAAGAAACCGGGTCAGAGGCACAGGTCCGCTTGCTGCATAGCAACTGGCTGCTGTAGTCATGAAAGTGACCTATGGAAAGTCAGAGTTCATGTTTGTGTAAGAGCCTGCAGCTGAGGCACAAGCAGGATGGCGGATTGGAATCTTTGTGCACGGCGAGGCTTAATTACACTGACACATGAATATCCATAACATGCCAGGCGGCATTAACTGTCAAATATTTCTCTCGCAGGGCGATTTCTACACAGATTATTATCTTTGGCGCTAACAGGGAAGGCTAAGGCGCAGCTATATAGAACATTTTTCATATCCCATTCAGAATATTTTCATTTGGTGAAACTATTATCGTGCCAAGGTAAAAGCAAAAGAAAGATATGCTTTGATACGATCTTTTACTTTTTAACGATGAGTCCAATATGGAAGCGCGCTCGCTAGTTATGACATTTCATTAAATCGGCTTAAACCTTTTTTCAGGGAACCGGATGTTATTGATATTTTTAATGTTAATTAATACTGACCAATTGAATAAAGGAAAATAAATGTAGAATTGTGTAATGCTTTAAATCAACACAACAAAACAAATGATAACACTCATGTCACAAAATTATAGATTTCAGCATCTTCTTTGGTAACATTTTGCAACACCGACCTTATATCATGTAGTCTATAGATGAGGTAAAGAGTCTTACTTTTGACAGTGAGGTACATGGACTTGCTGACATCAGCACCCACGTCGTTGCTGACCTTACACAGGTAAAAGCCATTGTCGTCCTCCAGCACGTGTTTGATCAGCAGGGATCCGTTACTCAGCTGCTGGATGCGAGAGCCGCTGTTCAGGAGGATGGGCTGAAACAGGGGGACACCTGCACCTGGGCCATAGAAACAGACACTTTTCAGTCGACACACGGGAATGGCTTATCAGGGGTGGCCAATCGTTTTTGCCACATTTGATTTGGAAAACGTACCAATAGACCAGGACATTTGCAGATGTAGAATATGTAAAACATTTTTAATAAGTCAGTCAGTCAGTCAGTCAGTCAGTCAGTCAGTCAGTCAGTCAGTCAGTCAGTCAGTCAGTCAGTCAGTCAGTCAGTCAGTCAGTCAGTCAGTCAGTCAGTCAGTCAGTCAGTCAGTCAGTCAGTCAGTCAGTCAGTCAGTTAGTTAATTAGTTAGTTAGTTAGTCATAGTGTATAATGAATAGATCGTATTAACAAAACCGAAGAAGGGTATACTATGCTGCAGGTGGGTTTGCAATAACAGGGACAATTTAAGTGCAGATTCAAACCAAAATAAGATTAATTCACGGATTTTGTACTGGGTCTTACAACATTCGCATACCTAATGAAGTGTCCAGTAAATACATGTTGTCCTATATTGACATGAACCAGACCTCGATGATCATGATGCCCACTGTGTGGGCTTTCATTTGAGCACATGTTTACAGATTTGACGACAAAGCCTGTCAGATTTTGGGAGGATTGGAAACATGTTTCTTAACACTGGGTCTAAATCCTTAAACCGGCCAACAGATGCCGAGCGCAGCGTCGAAAACTGAGCTGCCAATGTGATGCAATCAGAGCGGACGTAATGCTCAAGATGAACAAGACGACAGATTGGTGGCGGAGAGAGAGTTCCAATGTAAGGCTTTGCCAGTCAGATTGACTGTATTTAGAAGGATTAATATGCATGTGTGAGTGAACAACTCCTGGGATTTATTGTTTGTACATAAGATGATAAAAATTATTCGTGTTAATGACTTTAAAATTATGTTAAGTCTCTTAAACAACGACAACAATGTGGATTTGTCTTGACAACAAATATAGTGAATAACAAAAGTTTGGACGTCCTACTGAAGTAAATGTCATAAAATACTGTATATACATGAATTATATATTTTGATTTAGCAGTCTTGAAAGTGGATCACTGAGGGACAACAGTAACGTCCCTATAGAAACACTTACAGTGTATTTCACATTGCACATTTACAGTCAAACGTGTTTGAAATGTGTCAGACGTTAAAGACGCTCCATGAAGTTAGGATGTTAAGATCAGACTACTTAGTGAGCTGTGTATATCTTCCCTCCGCATTTTAATTACAAGGCTGTCAGGCGCCCTAGAGAGCACAGGGTCAAGTGGTGACTGTTTCTGTTCCCCTGGCGCTGAACGCTTTTCCTCCTTGAATTATGGATTTTGCATATCCAATCAGAGCTGGTTGTTATGCTAATGGTAAGTGACCTTTACTTACTCTTCTATATTTCCCACAGATATTCATCTGGCCCTCATCTACCAAGGTTGCTGTAAAATGACTGACATGAAAGAAATTAGGCAATACTATTGAAAGGTCCAGAATGTGGGAAAATGAGAGTTTCACACAAAAACCCACAGCAGATTTCATGAGATTTCAGAGGGAATGTATGAAGAAATTAAACTGTATTGCCACATAGTAGGGTACTATTTATGAAAATATTGTCTTTATTACTTTAGATTATGCATTTTCTTCCAACTTAAACAGAAGAACAGTTTCAGTTCCTGCTTAAAACTCTCCTTCAATGTATTTTTCCTTGGATTTATACTGGACTTACTTGACTAAATTTAACTGCATGATGCCTATAATTTGCCATTACTCTGACTAACGTAATGTCCTGTGGGTGCTTTGAAAAACTGTGACAAAGGCCTTAAATCTTAGATACCAATCAGGAATGGTCAGATGGTGTTAATCAGGCATGAGGCCTGTCTGTCGCTGTTTCTCCCCTCACATGCACAAAATCCCATCAAAGGTCGAAATACAGACATTTCATTCTTTTGATCATAGGACCAAGTGCATGTGTACTTTCCGACTTATCTCAGGAGGGACATTGCGTGTACACACGCACACACACACACACACACACATGGCCACCCTCACACGCCCACTCGCACGTTTCTCCATTGGTTGTTGTCTTTCTGTTGGTGAAGCTTTCATCCCTGGTTATATGGATGAGGTAGCAAACACCTGGGCCCTTGCTTCATGTTTTCCGCTCAAGTGGCTGAACTCACCTGCTGCCTTCCTGTCTGTACGCCAGGCTGCTTTATTGTTCTTCTGCACCCGGACGTGTCGTCTGTTTTTCTATAATGGGGTCTTTCTCAGCGATAACACTCTTAGGATTCGGGATGGCACCGAGCTAGACCATGTTAGCTGAACAGATGGATGTGTGCACTTGTGGGGGCATCAATATGCCTCAAGCACTCGATGTGTGTAAGTGCATGCATCCATGTGCACCACCCAAGTAAACACAGCTAAACCTACTCATCTGTAAAATAGATAAATAAATATCCCCACCAATGAATCATCTGTGATAAGTGTCCGGTATCTGAGGTGAAGGTATACATTTATGTCATGTATTGTACCTTTGGAGTGCTCCCATACAATGGTGGGTGGTGGGTATCCTTCTGCAGAGCAGTTGAGAGTGACAGTTTTCCCATAGATTCCATCTTGGTCCTCGGGCTGAACCACAAACTGAGGAGGAACTGTACACACACACAACAATTCATGAAATGATTTGTTTACTGTATGCATTTTCAATGGCAGGGAAAAAAAATATACTAATCACTATTACTGCGACTTAGAATTTATATAAGGGAAATTACAGTAGTCTCTAATAGGCTTTTTGTGTGTGTTGAAGAGCTATGCTATAAATCACAGACAGCAAATACATTTCATGATGATAAAAAAAGCTATCTAGTAGTCTTAGCAACATGCATCAAGAACATTTCTCAGATTCTTCTTCCTGGTCACCTCAGAAGTATGTGTGATCACTTGTTGCCAAAATTCACAGGGCTCAATCAGAACTCCCCCATAGGCTTGTGAGAAATGTCATTTGTCAGTCACACCTCCAGGCGTGTCTGAATAATAATTAGGAGTTGATTACATTATGGTTCTGGATTATGTGTAGGTAGGAACAGACAGTTAGATACAGGCTAACAGATTTTCTATTACCGGCTCACTTCAACTCGCCTTGCCGTTTTTCATTTGAAAATGAACATTGGAAAACTATGGCACATTTAATGCATCATAGATGCTAAACTTTATCGTACAGGGAGAACAAGGGTCTGCTGCATTTATATTGTACTTGCATGCATCTATTGGAGAGAAGACAGAAGGCAGCAATATGGAGATCATGTAGTATAAAACGGCCATGTCCAGAGCTCAAACAAAACAACAGTGTATGATAATATTAGTTTGCACATACTTGTTATTTCTAGTCTTGTATTTCTAAATGTTACAATGACATGGCAATGATGATTCACCGGTGAGCAACCAGCAATGGTCTAGGTCACCCATTCGGCATGTTTGGAACCCCGACTGACCAGATACTAGAAATAGTATCTTGTAAGACCTTATCTAGTCAATGGAGCAATGGTGAGCCGTAGAGGTAGTGCAGTGGAAAATATTTGAGGCATATAAGTAATATTTACACACAATAATTGAGTCTTTACTCTGCATTAAATATAGAAAAAAATGCTTTTGCATTTTTGAAAAACACAGCAGTATCTGGTGGTACATTTGCCGCTGGCCTCACCTCGAACAATGAGCTGACTCTGGTGCTCCACAGCGGCCGCTTCATTGCGGGCAATGCAAGTATAGTTGCCGTTGTGGTCAGGCGTCAGGTTGGAGATTCTCAGTGAACTGGTGAAATCAATGTTATCCACAGTCACGCCAAGGCTAGTCGGGATAGGTCGTCCATCTTTCTGCCAGGTGATGTCCAGAGGCCGGTCACCTGACATGACCACGCAGGGGATAAAGACACGCTGACCGATGGTAAAACGCTGGAACTCAAAGGGCTGAATGTAGGGAGGGACTGAAGACAGAGAAGTGGAGAGAAGGGAGTGGGGATACACAAAGGAAAAGAATCTACAATTAGAAATAAATTCAGCTGCCAGGGAACATTTTTCTTCTTTAAAGTCAATGACATCCTGTAATTTTCTAAGTACGTTGCTTTGTAAAACGTCAACAAACATAATGAACCTAGCATATGACGTCAAGGGACCTCGCATTGTTGCATTCGAGACGCCTCCTTAACGACCTATTATATATACAGTAGAGCAGCTAGCTCTAAAAAGTGAGCAAGGCTTGTGGTACACCCAAAAGCACTTTCTTTGTAAGTAGACATGTCATCGTAATAGATTTAAAATGAAGCAATTGAAATATTAATATATTAAAATATGTAATTCAAGGGATGACGTATGTAATTGAAGGGGGGGGGGATGATGTAATTGAAGGGATGACGTTCACCTTTAATTTAAGAGCTTGCACACGCATAAGACTTTATCTACTTTATCCATAGTTGCTCAGTACTTGGCAAAGCATATCACAAGGAATGTCTTGGAAAAGGCAGTCATAATTGTCAACATGCAAAATTATATAATCAAAAGATCCCTTCAATATAAATACAGATGTTTTACAAGAGGGTGGAAAAAAATTCAAGAAGAAGAAAAAAGTTGTGGAATGCGGGGTACATTTGTGCTTTAGGGACAGAAATGGATTTCTCTGGCAGTGGCGCTTCCTACCAATCATCTACACGATCTAACCTATACATTATGCCTTCATAACGTAATGTTGCCAAATGGCCTGCTTATTGAGATGATTACAGTGATTAAGGAGGCACAAGCTAGACCATAATTAATGTATCCCACACTCCTATGTGGGTGGTTAGGACATTGATCAACAATGACAAGAATAGCACATGAAATCAAGGGTAGAAAGGCAACCCGCCAACATAATAAACCAGAATTATGCAATATACGGTTTTAAACATGTCTCTTGGAAACCATCAGCAATCGTACAAGTCATCTGTGGTTGAGTGTCCAGCGAGATCAAATAACTGTGAAAATAAGCAGCACTTTAGCTGCTTATTTAATTCTCAACAAAGTGTAGATAATGGACTCCCGGGGTCCCCAAAGACCGCCGCGTATTTTAAGCACGAGCGGCTTGAAATTAACAAATGCATTCGCTCAGCATGGCACCGCTGGGAAGCGTTGTTGTGTATCATCGGCCTCTCTTGCGTTCTCACTCTTCTCTCTCCCCCTCTGTTCCCCTCGCTCATGACAAAGTGTAATGTGGCGGTGTCATCCTCGCGTACTGATCAGATGGAAGGAAATGGAGCATAATGGGGAAGCCCTCCTTCGTCTTTCCAATTACAGCCTGTAAGATCTCGGCGGAGATCAGCTCTGTGATATTATTAGCACAGATACAGTCTTCATTAGCTAGCCTGATGAACTGAGGAGAAGCAGGTAGACTCATTTATTAGTCTGAGATGAAAGTCAAATATTCTTAAACAGCTGCTTGCTTTCCTGTGTGAGTTTATTTGTTTATCTGTTTGCCTTTTTTTTTGTGATGCACTTTGGAAGCCAAGAGGAACACGTTTAAACGACAATGGTCTTTGCTAAAAATAAACATGAAGAATTTTTACTTTGCTTTTGTTTCACCTGAGGACACAAGAATATGCAAAGACAACATTTTGTAGTGTCCAGGTCAGGCCATTATTTGGTAGTAGTAATAGTTCTGTATTGTTTGGTATAAAATTCCTATTCTAATGAGGACAAAACATACAAAAAAAATGATATACAGGTGGGAAAATACACTTACCTCTCACACGGAGGTGGACACTTTGGGAGTCCATCTTGTTGGGTTGGACCATCACTTTGCAGTTATACTCTCCGGCGTCTCCCTGCTGCACATTGGTAAGCCTCAGCGTGCCGTTGTTTTCGAAGGCCCGCTGTCGATGGTTGAACGGCAACAAGGCAGAGTTCTTGTACCACTTGATGGAATAGTAAGGATAGCCAATCACACGGCAGTGAATGAAGGCATCCCGTCCAGCGACGGCGGTGACGTTTTTCATCGAACGGATGCTGGCACGGCCTGAGAATGAGATGGGTTCAGAAAGACCTCCTTATGAGGACATTTATTAGTGGTGGTGTTAAGCTGCAAGAGCTGTGACACTTGCCGCAGTGATGTGTACACAAAACAGTCAATTTTGCAGGTTATTAAATAACACGATGTTAAATGCTAAAAACACAGACTGGCTTCACATGTCGTCCTTGCGGTCAACGTCTTAGAGAATTACTGGGGTTTGTTTTACTTAGCTCTCAATTATTTAATCTTAGCAAAGGGCAGCAGAAGAACATGCAGATTCAAGTGCTCAACATCTGAGGGGAGAATTGAGATGAGAATGCAACGATGATACTTTTATATACGTAAATCTGCTTTTGCTGCTCCCCTCAGAACAATTCGGTGTCGCTATCTGATCTTAAATTGTAGAATTGGCCGGCCTTTTAAACACACACAAAAGCACACCACAGATACATTCATGTAAAGAGAATAAATATCCTCTGGCTATTTACTGACTTGCGCATTTGGGAGACCAATATCCAGATTAAATGTAGCACACCAGCAAAATGCATTTGACCTGAAGGTACGAGGGTGCTGAAAAAGCACAATAAAAATGAATACGTTTGCAGAAAAGAAGAATAAACAAAATAAAGAAGAATAGTAAACAAATATTAAAATACATTGGACTAAAGAAAACTAAGTCACTACATCAGATGCAAACTAACTCAATTTGCACTTCTCACACAACTTTCAGACGTGTGCAGCATTCAGGCAGACAGACAAACATACAGTGAGACAGACAGGTATGTGTATTGTTGTTCTTGGAGGAGCTGATTTGACAAGCACCTCTTACGTTTATTCGAGCCTGGTGGTACACGAGGCCGGCCGAATTGCTGCACGTGCACCGGTACACGCCGCCGTCCTGCACCTGCGTGTGCGTCACGTTGAGCTGGCTGACCACGTGGCCCTCGTGGCTATCGTAGTGTCCCAGGTGATGGTGGCTGTCTTTGATGACCGGGTCGTCGTCCAGCGACCACATGCAGCGGGGCGGCGGCGTGCCTTTGACGTTGCACACCAGGAAGACGGGCTCATTCGGGTTTACCACCTTTTCGCTGAAGGAGGAGAGGATCTTTGGCGTACCATCTGTGGAGGACAACAAGGCCAAATGGGTATACGCTGATGAATAAAACATGGAGGCAGGCAACATATTATTTGGAGGGAGCAATCACCGGGGTGCAATCATATTCACTGGGTGGATAGAAATAATCACCACCTGTTACTCTTGCTGGTGGAAAATCTGCAATATTTATTCCATTTACTATTTCATAATGTGGTAATATTTACCACAGAGAATAAAGTGAATATTGTCTTTATTGAAATCACACTGCAGGACAAAAAAAAAAGGTTTCTATTTCTGAATTGTGCTGCAATGTTGAGAGCGCAATCACTGATTAGATGAAAACAACAAAGCAGTAACAGAAATATTATCTTTGATCCCAGTTTACAAGATTGGATCATCTTTGAATTACAACCACTGAAGTTTAAACAAAAACACTAGGATCTGACAATCTTTGACTTGACTCTTGACTGATACGGACAGTGAAACATTAATTTTCATATGTCATTAATTAACAGAGCAACTCGGGCTTAAGGATAGCTTATTCAATATACCACATGTGGGATGCCAAATTCACGCATTCACGGCATGGCATATTTGCCCATCCTGTCTCCATGAGTTTCTCGCAACTGTCCCATTATTTCCATTCCTTGAAATGGGTGGGGTGAATTTGGCTGGCAGGTACGATACACCCTGGAATGGTTGCTAGTCAATCGCAGAGCACACAAATTTATTCATGCCTATGCACAATTTCGAATCTGTGATGTGGAAGGAAGGCTTAGGCAACAAAGAGCATATGTCTCTTTTGAAACATCTGCCATTTATTATTCTCAGACAATCTGAGTTTGCTGTGCGTGATTATAGATAATCAATATCTTCTTTTTACAGGTCCGTGACCGCAGGAGACAGTTGTCTGAGCAACATTGTGGAGGTAACCTCCACGTTATGCGCATGTGCTTTTGTTTGTGGACTCTCCGCCAATAATAGTGGTAGCCTATGGCAGAGTCAAAGCAGGGTGGATGCCATTAACATGCAAATCTTGTGTTGATGGCTCAGATCTAAATTTGTTTTTCTGTGAGATACTGCATGTGTATGCATGTACACAAATGCTTATTGCACTGTTACCTTCGAGGATGACTTGCACAAAGTCTTGAGCGGACATTTTGCCCTTTCTGGCAAAGCACTGATAGGCCCCGCCGTCGCTCTTTGACATTCCTTCCATGATGAGATTCTCCCGGTTGAGACCGGTGAAACGGACGTTGTTGCCGGGGTAGATGATCTCTCCGTTACGGTACCACGACAACTCGTACTCGTCAGATCCGCTCACGCTACAGGAGAGAGACACCTTGCTTCCCACGCTGCCTTTCACTTTCCGAGGGCTGACCATTGCCTTCAAAGATTCTGAGGATCCAAAGGAGCTTTCAGATACACTTCATACATACAACACAAGTTAGAAGAATAAAAAAGCCTCACGTCTGACATGCAGGTGGCCCATGACCTCGGCGTTGCCGTAGCTGTTCCAAACTTCACAAACATACGTCCCAGAGTCGCTCGGCTGAGTGCTCTCTATCAGCAAACCTGTGACGGTCTGGCGGAAGCGACTGTCGGGCTCGAGCGGGCTGTTGTCCTTGAGCCAGCGGTACTTGGGGAACGGGTAGCCAGACGCCTTGCAGGGCAGCTCCACTCGATGATTAATCATCACGTCCCGGTGGTCGAAACCGTCCAAGATGCCTGGCTCGGCATTGGTGGGGTCTGGAAGCAGGGGAGTTTAGAGCTGGCGTTAATTATTTGTGAGTGTTGCTGGGCACTTGAAGCAAATATCGATTCTGTAGGTGGAGATTCACTGTTTAAAGGCGGGTATTTTGTTAGATGGGGGGGGGGGGGTCTTTTATAGCCAATTCCAATGAAGCACAACAGACTGGTGCCTTTCTCAGTCGGCATGCATCAAAGAGCAGCACTACAGTCATATTTTGCTTAAGCTTCACTTGTAGCACACACAAATCGTGCATATTAGGCCAAGGACACTTTGTTTTTTTACACGCCTTGCTTTGTCCCCTTATCTGTTAGAAGGATTACATTCAAACTACAAGCTGATTTTCTCAAGGCTGGGCGGGAGGTGGGGGGGGGGGGGCTACATGGGAGGAAGAATGGATGGAGAATAGAGAATTTACAGTACAAATCTGGTTGACACAAACACATATTAGAGTATTTGTGTGTTTTCTTTTTGTCAAAGCAAGAAGTTCATTTGTGATTTTTTTTCTTCATGTCAAACCAAGCAATTCATCCGTATAATAATGTAGCTCAAGTCAAAGGTGAGCTCACCAGGAAATAGCAAGGAAATGCTGTTGATTTTTAATCACATCCAAGATTGAGATTTCAAGGGTTAAATCCACATTCAACTTGGAAATGACAACCATGACTGTTGACCCTAACGTAATGTTTTCCGCTGAAAACATTCTTCTAATCTAGTGGAATCAGAGACCTTCAGAGACCACATAACTTATGACAGTATCATTACTGTGCCCATGCATATGCAGCATTTCGAGATTGCATTGTTGCTTAATACGTACCTGACACAATGAGACGTGCACTGTTGCTCTGTCGAGTCTCCCCAGTGTAGCGGTGACGTGTGGTGCAGCGGTAGTTATTCAGCCCATCCTCAGGCAGGACGTCCAAAATGTACAAGGCTCCTGTAGGTGTGATGAGATATCTTTGTCCTGCAACACACATACACAGAAAAAGAGGAAACAAAATGAATACATCAACTAAGGAGCACTATGATAAAATGTCCAGCTAGCAACACGACTTTAGGAAAGGAAAAAGGTTGGTTTGCTTCACAGTCAGAAGTTCTGGGTCCAAAAACATTCACGTTTGGTTAGCTGAAGACTGTAAATTGGTCAGTGGTGAATGCCTAAGAATGCTCATAAAGCAGTTTCCACACAATGAAATCTGATTAATTAACTGCATTTTTGATGAAAAAAATATATATATATTTATTCTTAACATATACTGACTGAAATGAAACCCTAAAACATTGTGAATATATTCTGTTGTTTTATACTTAGCCAGTAAGAGCAGACAATGTGATTGTGAAGTATTCAACGTTTCCAGCTGTAGATTTTATTCTATCGAGTGAGTTGTTTTGATTGCACTCAATGGCTGAAAGCAGCAAGGGTGATTTATAGAAAAGTAGAACAAACTGAGGCTTTGTGGGGGCGAAAAAAGATAAGAATGGGGTGTTTCAGTTTCGTCGATAAACGGGAGCAGTGGGTGTTCTTGTCTTATTCTTGTCTCTAAAAGATTAGACACGTGTATGTCTGAGGATACTGTCGCTAGTATTATATCTGGACTGCTAAGTGGAGCAGTTTTAATATTTATTATTGTTGATTTTTTGACAAACTGGTCTTCCAAATAGGTGCTTCAAGCTCCCATGAAAAATGCATGGGCAAGGAGTTGCATGGAGCTCTGTTTTCTGTGTGGCTTAACAAATTAGATGCCACGTCCCTAAGGTCACATAACGTCAACCTCGATACATGACACATAAAACTATCACACACTAAATGGCTGCGTTGCTGCTCTGATTTTCATATGCAACACCAGCACATTAACAACAACAAAGTCCAAAGCAATTAGCTATAAAATGTTAATAAGGAACATTCAAATCCACAGTAATTATATCAAACGCCCAAGGTTTTTCTTAAATATTCAACTGGAGACTAATTTGTACGGAAGAAAAGCAAAGCATGTTTAATATGCTTTTATTTTTTATGATTATACTTACAAAACAAAAGAGACCTTGTGGGGCTCAAGCAGTGTGTGTGTGGGAGGGGGGGGCAGTAAAGAACAAAGTGGCAGAGGCGAAGGAATGGCAAAGCTATTGTAAGCGTTGACCTAGATAGAATAGACAACAGATCCCTTGGATTTGATGACCTGAAGGGCTTTTACTGGTTTACATGCTGCGGAATATCCTCGGAGCAAGTGAAATTTATGAAGGTGGAGGGGAAGTTGGGCGAGTGTGACTGTGTGTGTGCGTGTATGTGTGTGTGTTTGCGTGTGTGTGCATGTATGTATAAGTGCCAGCAGCATGTGTGCATGTGTGCAGGCAGCGTGCTTGACAATGGTGGGAGGACATCTTCTCAGGGCATGAGCAGAAGGGGAGGGGCAAATGCAAAAGCAAATAGACGACAAATTATAATTTTTCAAAACCTTCTGGCTGTGTGTATATTTCATTTCAATTAGCCAAAGCCTCACAATATTTAACAAGTCAGGTATTAAAAAGGGCTAAAAGTTAAAAATGCTTTTCCCCTGTCCAGTGTCCGTCCACCATTATGTAGCGACCACAACATAACACAAGTCCATATTTCAAAACTGTTCACGCCGTGCTGCTGCACTCCCTTTTTTCTCTCCTCCCTTCCTAGCTTCTCCATTTTGATTCTGTACTGGTCCTCTGAAATCTCACAGTGGAATCCATCTTGAGTGAGACAAAATTGTATTTCAACGCAGTCGCTGCCAGCCACCGCAATTTTCTCCTCAAGCACCTCGATGAGACTGCAGGCTTTTTTAAGACATCAGAGCTCAGTTTATTGTGTTATGACAGAACGAGGGGGGGGGGCTTCACAATAAGACCTACTGTGGTCAAATGGATTCTGTCAACACCTTGCATCACTAATTCCTGCATCAAGTGATGTTTCTTTGTTGTAAACTCACGTAAAAGCAGAGCAAAACAGCCACACATAATAATGGTGATCATTACGAAAAATAAACCTCAATCAGTATTTTTAGTTATGCTCACCATAATAAGCCTTAATTGTGTTCAATCCATTAATTATTCACTGAAATAAAATAAATGTTAGAAAGTTGAGCTGGAGCTAATTGATCTAAATCTAGCTTTTAACATCTAAAAGCTGTCAGTGTAGTGAACTACGCATTAGCTGTGACACATTAGGCAACTAAAATGTGTTTTTTATCATGGCAGCTGCTAAGGAGCAAGTTTTTGTTTGGATACTAATGTCCAAAGTGTTAAGTTGTCTTTGGTTTCATGCAATAGAATAGGACTGGATTTGCAACGGACTGCAAAGAAAGACCCATTTCTCGTCAGGTATGGAGAGACAGACATGATAAATGAGCCTATAAATGCCGCTGCTCCGTGCAGCAAGTCATTAAAATCAAAAACAGGTATCTGTCTAGTCTAGGTCCATCAGCAGAGAAATAAATGACCAAATGTTTTCTGCTGAAACTGGACTGAAATCTTCTTCACATAAAATCAGCCAAGCTACATTCAGAGAGTTCAATATCTTTGACGAGAAGCATGCTCCGACTCCTGTGAAGGAGTGACTGATGAGTTCACAGACTAATTTCTGTCCGCTCATATCGGTGCTACGCTGTGTCTTGAGAGAGGGTGCAGGGGGCCAAACATTTTGATCGCAGCTTTAATCCGAGCTGATTGAGGTCAGATCGCAGGACTGAACCCTCCGCTGCTGCCAAGCTCTCTGGGACAGTGTGGCTACATGCAGAGAAACTTAAATGGGACTATTTACATAACATACGCCAAATCACCTCAGGTCTATTTTGTACATCTCTCTCGCCAAATGACACCATCATCGTTACACTGTAGATTTATGCAAATTCTGACATAACTGGAGCAACTGCATGATCATCATTGGACTTGATATTCATTCTACTAAGTAGATGTTATGATGGGTCTTTTAGACATGCTTATTGGTCATCAGTAGATGGATGAGTTATCATACTGGTCAAGATCCCACACTTTTTATTTAGAAATAAACTGAAATGCACAGAAAAACAGCAAATGTGAGCTTGCTGACATGGTGGACGATGACCAGTGGAACAACATGGTTGACCTTCACTTACTGTAGCAACATGATATCAGAATATTTTGAATTTGGAATTTTCTAGAAAATGAAAAGCAAAGTAACATACTATCAGTAACACTATGAATACAAGCTATTAACCATTTACCAGCAATCTGTTATTCTTGTCAAGAGTAGAAATGGAAAACAATAAGTACAATAAGTGAGCCTGGCATGTGGCAATGTTTTCTTATATAGCTGCGCAAACTAAGTCGTTGCGTGCCATTCGTTACCTTCAACTTTACAGTTTTAAATGTTACTATGGTGATTATAGTTTTACTTGGGAACTTTTAGATTTTCATCATTTATGAAAGAACCAAAATATTCAGAACAAAAAAAACAAAGGTCAGTGAGCATCACTCGAGTTTCAATTTGATGACTGAAAATCATCACAATGATATTTACCTTGCGATAGAACATACGGAAATGATCTACTTTGTGGCATAATCTGTATGAAATCAAATGTCTTAAAAGCGTATCAAATGGATGCACAATCTGAAAGCATTATCAAAAGTCAATTTGAAAAGCCCGTCCTGCACCTGTAAAAGTGTCTTTCTGTGAATGCACCTGCTGTGTGAATAGATTTTAGCAATGCAAAAGAATGACAGAGCCGCCTTTGACACGGCATTGAAGAAGGCGTCCTTGAATTTAAGCGAGGGTTTTGGCATTAATGCTAGAATGCTAAGAGAGTCTCTCTTATTTACCCTGAAAAACCTCTGTGTTCCTGTTTGGCTCATTCCACTTCCTCTCCTGTCTCCTGCATGTTCTCTCCAGCAGTGTGTGTGTCCTGAATGCTAAATTAGTGTTTGCTTGCTCGGAACTCTGCAATCCTGCAGATGCCCATATAAATACCTTCCTTTCCATACATGTGATTTTAGGTATGTTTATATATGAAAAACTTTCAAAAAGACATTAGAATATTAAATGTTCAAGATACTAGTGTTCTGCAAAATGCATGTTATGTGTTTTGGGGCAAGACGCTCAATCCAATGAGTGAAGAGATGAAAATCAATATTCGTAAGTCTGATTGTTATGTTCCTGTCAATATTTTTGTTTTTGCAGCACCAACAAATCATCAAATCATTGCAGTGCAAATAAAGAATACGTAATGGTTTTTACTTGCTTGTTATGAAGACAAATTTACACCTCAGCCGTGAATGCAAATTGGCCGTGATTTGCGATCACAAGTGTAAAAAAAAAGGCAAGGCTAATAAGAGCTTAAATCTTGACATCTAAATGTTAACGCAAACAAGCCTCTAATGAAATGTCCTCAAATAAACATTATCCAATTCCCAACAAATTTTGAACAAGAACTGGAAATAATATTCCATTCTTACCCACTCACAAAACACACCTACAACCCCCCCCCCCTCCCACACACACACACACACACGCACACACACGCACACACACACGCACACTTACAATGCAGACATGATTTACAGTGGAAACTATTGTGACAAGTGGCATTATTGAGCCACTTCTTTATATTGAAAATGGGCTCTCATTTATCATAAATTATTGCTGCATTGTAATCCATGCAAAAAATGTCCAACTGCTTTGAACGATTCATATTTAATAAACAAGCGAGCAAGTGAGGGTTGTCATTGTAAATAAATCATGAGACCGCCCCCTCCACCGTCTCAGATTTGTACTGGTCCTGGTCGCTCAGATTTGCTTTGCGACAGTAATGGGATTATTGTAACTGCTGAGTGAGAACATTTAAATGCTTTTTGGCATGGCTTTTTAATTCTCCAGTCAAATCCAAAACAAAGAAACACCGAACTGTCAATTAAAGATTCATTGGAGATACCCTCTGTGCACTTCTGCAAACGTGCCGTCTTGATGAAATGACCACAGATAAACATGTTTTGCTTCCGAACAGCCTTGATCTTCTGTACGAATCTAATGTACTTGTAATTTTGTTTCTTTGGCAGCAATTGTGTTCATACTACTTAAATAAAGTGGGCTACAATGTTTTCTAGCATCCCAGAAGGTGAGAGTTGCAGATTTACAGTATGTCTGAGAGGGGACAACTTAATATCAGAGCAACTGAAGAAAGCATTAATTTCACACTAATGTATAGTACTTTGCTGAGCACACACAAACATGCGCTCTTAGCACAAAAATTGCTGAAGAGGAAAGTTGGGTCTCCCAGGTTAAAGAGTCATGGGGTTGTTTATGTCTTTGATGAGGTTAGCAATGCAGTAATCTCTGCTGAAGCCCGCTGCCATTAAACAGCATGTTGCTATGCAAGCCAATGCGGTGATGTGGGGTGAGCATCAGCACAACTACGCAAAAGTAGAAGGAGATCTTAGAATGAAATAGTTGGGGAATGCAGCCTGAGAACTGACCACAAATCTTTGCAACGGGGTCCTGTTCGAATGAAAATGCATTGGCACACTCTTAAGCGGATGCCAATGTAACAGGGGGCGCTATAACCACTAACTAAAGCCTGAAGAAAGTTGATTGTGGAAAAGCCACAACAGCAAATTGAGGAAAAGGGGCTTTGTCCTTAAGGTCTGGAGATACGTGGTGTCATGTTTTAATGTTAAAATTTAAAATAAAAAATAAACAATCATTAAATAGATTCTGTCATCTATTCACTGCACAATGTTTTAAGTTACATTATAAGAATTCTTAAAGGCCTTAAAACAGTGTACAATAAAATCATATACAACAAAAAATTGTTCAGTGCATTATGAAGGCAAGTAGAGGTTTAACATTCCAAACTGCCATTCAAGTAGAAAAGGA
This sequence comes from Syngnathus typhle, assembly GCF_033458585.1. NCBI lineage: Eukaryota > Metazoa > Chordata > Actinopteri > Syngnathiformes > Syngnathidae > Syngnathus > Syngnathus typhle. The sequence goes on from NC_083743.1 coordinate 12,056,430, forward strand.
GATTTATAATAAAACCTTCAAGCAATAAAGTACAAACAAACTGAATTATGGTGGGGAAATATGCAAACAACTGCAGTTTCATTTTATATTATCATTATTTTTTTCTAATTAATCAAGGGGCCACTCAGACTGTGGTTGGTGGCCACATGCAACCCACAGGCCACCAGTTGCCCATCCGTGGAATAATGTATGGATGTCAGATTGATCCTATCACACATTGCCCAGTGTTAGTGCAGAAAAGCAAATTATAAACTCCAAATCTTCCGTGTATGTTCATACGGCAGCCTTGACGTTCTAAAAATCCTTTGCCCCTCCCACTTTATCATCAACCCCCGCAATCACCCCCCATCCATAAGCAGAGGTGCATGTTGAGCGATAGGCCCGGGGACGAAACTGGACATTGCGTCTGAGGCCCTGATTTTTATTAGGGCTCTGTTCCAACTTCCCACTAATTATGCTGACACAATTTGATCAGCACATGGCTAAGTATCTTCATCTAAGGGAGGGGGTCGAGGAGGGGGGGGGGGGTGATGTAATAAGTACAATTTGTCACTATTAAGACGAAGGTGTTGACAGGCGCCTGTGTTGTCAGGGCAACCGATGGTGCTCCCTTGCGACAGTGTGTATTCTGCTGCATCCGGCGAGTGGAGCTGTCAGCCCCCTCAATAATCGATGCCTCGGGTTGCTCTGCAACCAGCAGAAGCGCACGTCGGACGACATGCTGATATACAATGTCATAAACATACCAAGGCTGAATGCCAAGCAGCCCTTCAACCTCATGTAAAGTACATACTACATGCATACATTCAATACAGCCCACACAAACACTGAAAGGAAACATCCGCAAACTTATGAGGAAACCTTTTTTGGCCTTTCTGTGATTTTTTTTTTTTCCCCATTTTACCAACATCATATTTACTGTTCATGAATTTGATTGTGTCAAAAACACTACGTAATACCTATGATGTAGCCTTTGAGTTGGGGCTGATTGAGCAGTGAACATCCAAAGATTTTGTGGGGAACCGGTACAGCAGGTTTGATTCAAATACTTGTGTTATCAATAGATTAAATCTGACAGCATTAAGAATCTGAGAGTAGAAAAAGGCACATATGTGTTTGAAATGATTGACATACACAACATTTGACTGCCATATGTCATCTGTTGGAGTAGGCACGACTTTTTGCAGACAGTGCCTGAGCAGTGACATTAACTCAAAATCAGACGTTCAGCCTGCTTGTTCCCTTTTAATATTAAACATATTTTTCATTCGCCCTTGGATGACATTTTATTTTTCCTGCAGTTTTTAGGTTTGAAATATTGATGACGCCTTTTTTTTTTATTATCAGTGCTATACAGTGCTCTGCTTTATTTGGAAGGGAGTAAGGGAAAGTCTTTCTTTGTTCCATTAACAAAAAACTAAAATAAAAATGAAGACAAAACACAAAGGCCTGTGAAATGAAGAACGTGGCAACACATCACCGTACTGATCTTGGACCACACTTATAACCCCAAAGCAAATCCTACAGGAATAATTCATTCCTAAAATATCCTTGACGAGGCCCTCGATGAAAGAGACTCCACTCCATAATAATAATCACAACAATAATGGAGTCGCTGAAGATGGCTGTCATGTCACGTTGTCGCCAGCAGACATGCAAGCTAGTGACGTCTGACATCAACCAAAGGTCGCGTGTAGACTCCTTCACGGGCGTCATTGCTCCGAACCTCGTGCCATCTCCCAATCACGCGACAGGAGAGCCAAACAGGAAGTGATACACTCCAAACTGCAGAGGATCAGTGTCCGCATTGGACAACGTGTCACAAATGCCTCGGGCTGCTTTGAATAAAGTTGCAACGCAGATGACTACCAATAAGGCAGCAGTCAGCAAATCAGAGGATGTGATGAAGGATCTAATGTGGTCAAAGTCACTTGGAGTTTTTCGCTTGTTACACGTACACATATTTGCGTGATGTGCTGTGGGTACAATTTGAAGGCATTGTCTTGCCAGGCATTTTCTGCGTGTGTGTGCATGTGTGTAGGGGCCAAGTCAGCACTTACACACTGTGCTTTCCAGCTGACGTCAGGGGTGCAGGAGCTACTGTATCAGGCAATCCCCATCCTGCCTTATGAGAGCTCTACGCATCCATATGGATCAGTTCATGCTCTTGCAATTTCATTTCACATCAGCACAAATTCAATAGAATCGGTTTTACCTAAGCCAAGCACAAAAGATAAAGGTATTGTTTTATTTACTCTATGTTGATTGACATGTTGAAACTTAATGGTGGCGTAACACAAGGGTGACGCCATTGTAATTTGTTGTAAATTCCAGAAAAAGAAATATTGTGATGTCAGCTCCTAATTTAAATGCTAAAAGGAAAAAAAAACACTGTATTGACGGTTAAAATGGGTTTTGGGATGATTTGTTTTTTTTCTAAATGAATTACAATTTTGCCATTTGGGTCGCAATGGAGCCATGAAACGTAACACCAGTAGAGCACTTTATAATCTATTTTGATTTTAAATATTTTCAAAGGTCTTGATGATGACCAGATTGTCGCCCGTTGCCTCACTATTAACGATCGAAATTACATTCTCCCCGAATAAGACCTGACACACTTAACAGCGACAGCACTGAATATTTGTTTCCCTTCTTCCCTCCTGCGTTTGTGTTTGCAAACTCTTTCCCTGCACCTTCACCTCAGGCCGCTTGTCATTCACTGCCATCTTCTTCCTCTTATCCTCTGCCTGCATCTGTCTGCATCCCTGGCTATTGTCTTGATCCAGCGCTTCCTCTCTCCTTCCTCTCCATCTCAAAATGAACACTGGCGCTCCTTGTCCACGGCCTCCTGCCTCGGACAAAGACTCGCCTCTGTGCTCTATCCAGTGTTCAGCAGAGGCGCTGCAGGCCTACCTCTCAGTATGCGCAGCAGCCATGTGGCCTGACAATGGCTCATTTCAACCTCGATTTCCCCTGAAATGAATGGGAGCCCACCCCGGCGCATGCGGCGTGCCTTTTAATTGGTCTAGGTTAGATTCAAACCATTAAATCACTGATGTCGCTACATCGACACAACACACAGTCTTTGCTTTTCTCGCCAGCCTGCAACAAAACCTTTATTGCTCAGCCTTGCCTAAATGCATACAGAATAGATGGCCTTCTCCTAGGCCCACGCTTTCACTTGCACGCACACATGCAGAGGGAAAATACATAAATGTGAGCATACATACATAAAAATAGATTTTTGCTGTCCCTGATATTGTGTCTGTTTACTACATCAAATATTGATTTCATGTAAAAGAGGAATCCGCAGAGCAGATTTCAAACTTCAGGTGTCTATTCATAAGACTTACCTGTATGCATTCAAGAAAGAAGTAAAACATTCAATTTGTGTTCCTTGAGTTTAAGTTTCAAGGACTAATCTTGTTAGATGTCACTGTCTTGCATGTTCCTTAGGTGGCTTGAAACTATAAAGTGAATTTTGACCCATGCCTCACAGTCAAAGGTTCTGGGTTCAAGTCTTGCCTTGGACCTCTAGATGTAGAGTTTGCACGTTCTCCATTTCAAAGTAAAGTTACCAAGAGAATATACTGTATAAACTCTGTCTATCAAGACCAGCATCACGAGAGAGCGCCCGAGGCCTCGGCTTCAAACAGCCGTCAAATCAGAGCGAAGGCTCAGAACCAGGTGTGTTTCATCTCTCAAAACACAAACGAGAATGCCGAGCCGAGGTGAAGCGGGCCGGACTGCTCCAACGGGCCTTTGAACAGTTTTAGCATTTCACTCCGAATTCACAACAGCCCCCCAGATGTTGTCATAGATGAACGATGCAATGCTGTGTCCGCCGTGCTTTCCACCGCTGCCGCCAAAATAAAAGGGAAGTCATCATTCATGCAGCTCTGGCGCCATTTTACACTACCTGCTTTGATCTCCGTACAGCACGCTGCCGCCATGACAGATTGACACGACAGTATCTTTGTTTTAGAGGCTTTTCTCCACGCTTTTCCCTAGTTGGAGTCACATGCATCTACATATTTACTTGGCTAAGCCTCTCGTCGTCTCAAACTGTCTCTCCCCATCGGTTGTCGTCCTCATTTAGCTCATTAGTGCTCGGCAGTAGCCGCGGAATCAATTACAGGGGAATGCGAGCTTGCATCTCAGCATCGTTACCCACCACAAACTATATTAGGCCGGTCTGAGGGGAACATGAGATTGTGATGATTATCCATCCGCCCAGCTATTTTTCTCAGGCATTGTGCTTGACTGCAGCCTTTGCACAGTGCTTGAAAACCTATGAGTTTCTTTTTAATATATTTTTTCCCACCAGTTTTAACTATTAGCAACAATGGAAAACACACACGCTGATCTACAAAATCATGTGTCAGAGGGACAAATAAAAAGCTCTAATGTGCATTAACTACCAAATTTACATTTACAAGACTTTGCACAATACTATACCAGGTTTTGATTGTTGACATGGGAGCAATAGCCAGTGTGGCATAAGTAGCACTGAGCTTAACTTGATCCCTGAAGGTAAGGTGATCAAAGCTTTTTGGAAATGTTTCGGCATTGGCTACTCGGGTTTACTATTCATTGTGTTTTGATGAGGCAGAAAATTCAAATTTTGCACCGTAAACTATGAAGCAAAAATGCTTATTTGAAATCGGTGGAGAGTGGAGACGCATGATTTTCTATGGACTGCAACAATATGCTCATGTGGCGTATATGTCCGCATCAGATGCAGACAAAGCGCGTGGGATGAACACGAGCTTGTTTTGATCTCCATTCTTCATGCGTTTATCCCGTACTTCCTATCATGCAACCTCCCTCGCTCTTCTATCCATGTCAGTAGTGAGTCTTTTATTGTTCTTTACAGGCATTGTTTTTTCCCTCCTCTGCCCCCATTTCAGTCGTTATTTCCACCACCTCCTCCCTCGTCTTTTCTTCTCCCCCTGGCCTTACCCTCATAGAAGAGACTTTGGGACGAACTCCGCCCTCCAAGACAGCTGCACATCACCAGCTGTAGGAGGAAGCACAACATACTCCTCCTCCCTCTCGCTTTCCTTCCATCAAAGTCCTCCCTTTTGCTCCTCCTGCCTTGTCTGAATACACAGAGTGGGGAGCTGCCAGACGCAGCTCGTCATTGATGTCAGACTCATGACACAAATTACCTCTTTTTGATCATTAATGGAAGCCATTAAAGTGTCAGCCAAACACGCAGTACGACACACGCTTCATGATGAAATCACACAGAAAAGCAACTTTTTTGGATTCCCATCATTTACACTATAGAGCCACAAAGAACCTGGTGAACATTCATTTATTTACTTCCTATACGGCATTGTAGATTTTTATTTAATTAGTTATTTGAAAAAACAATTTATCAATTGCAATAAACAATCATGGAACACTCTCTGAATGCTCTGGTCTCCTGAGCCACCCACCGTTTTTTTGGGTATATGGTATCAGCGTTTCCTTATTATTATTTGTTTTTGCACAATTTTCATCACGATTGCACAATTGTTTTTGTTTTTTGTTGTCCATCTGGTTAGGAAGTGTGTCGTCCTGTGTGTGCCCCAAGTGGAGTCCTTCATTACGTATATTTGTAGTGAAATAATGTTTCTACTGTATGTGTGCATTACAAAAAGACAGCCGCACCCTAAGGGTGTTCAGTACTGGCCTCATCATGTATTATTTAATCTTTGATGATCATACGGGTCAACGGTGAACAATGGCCAAGTCTTGTCAGGAAATTGGATTGAAGTAAGACCGCAGACTTAAAGAAGAATAAACGGGGAAATCTTCTTATGAATACCAAGTAAACGGAGCAGATTAAAAGACTATGTTATATTAAAGATTACCTTTATGTGGCACACAGTCGGTTCATGCAAGAACAATGAATTAAACATAAGTTGCATAATTACAGCACAGATGGACCATATTGTTATTTTCAAATTTAGGGTCTTAAAATTCAAGGGTCTATTGTGCGCCATTGTTCCTCTTTTGTTGACAGACAATGGAAAAATGAGTTCTTGTTGTAAAGGTGAGATAGTCACAAAAGAATGCACATCTGAACAAAGCAATGCAATATGGCTGGTGAAAACAGGTTAGGTTGGGTGTTGTTCAAAAGAGTGTGAACTAATAGGGATGATTTTCAGCACAGTATTTCATTTAACAAGTGATGACAAGCTTGTGGCGAGGAAAGCTCTTCAAAGCTATTGCCCTTTCCAAATTCACTTTTATCCTTTCCTAACTTTCAAAGGCAGCTTTGTGTGCTTGTGCCATTGCATGCTTTATGCATTTCTTGTGTGAAGAGAATGCAAGAGTGAGAGGTGTGCATTGGAAAGCATAGGCAGAATACTCAGCTTTTTCCAATGACTGCCACTTTTGCTAGGATAAAGCGGAAGATCATTTCCGCAAAACCTTAAACAATGGCCCTCAAAAAACCTGTGATGGCTTTCCATGACTGTTTGGAGCCACGATGGCTCGACTGATTGGATCAGGTCACAACCCCAGTGGATTTAGCAATGCGGAGGTTAGATTGATGTTGAGGAAATGTTTGTTTACTTCCTAAATGCTACATTGTTGCCCTTGAGCTATCATCTAAAACCCTCACTGATGTATGCCAGTGCTAACTACTTTGGATAGCTTAAAGTGCTCACTTTAATTCCCCTGTACAGTCTCATAAGAGCACTTGCCCGAAGGTGTGTGTTAATGATTAGTCACTTTTCACTGGTAACTCAGACAGTCAGACACTTAACCAGTCTAATAGGGATGATTTTCAGCACAGTATTTCATTTAACAAGTGATGACAAGCCTCAAACGGCCATTCAGCACTTGACTAAGGCAGACGGGAAAACTGTTGCCACAGAGACCACGAGTGACGACCTCCAGGATTTGCATGGATCTTAATTTGATCTACTTGAGATTGCAACTTCCTTCCACTTGATTTAATTAGGCGGAGAGACGTGACTAATTAAGTTGACGGTGAGAAACACAAGCGCGTCAAAGGCGGCTGATGAAACGGCAGAGGAAGACAATAGTAAATATTGACGAGGGAACTTTATTGGTTGAGTGGTAAACAGAATCGGAAGCTGAAATTCATCATTTGGTGATAATGGTGTGTTTCATTTTGTCCTATAGCACACTGGCTGTATGTGTTGTGTATAAATTAATTTGCCACCATGAACGACAGAATAAGAGTGACACATAAGATCACCAATAGAATGTTGGTGTGGTAAAGAATTAAGGGTAACGTAAAAGATCCAAAGTCACATTTGACACATGGAGTTGTTCTAATATTATAAATAACAACTTGCCCATAGCAAATAATGTGAAAAAAAAACACGGTGGATGGAGAAAGGAACAAAAAGGGGTAAATCTAACCTAGTGTGGTATTGATATCTGCAAATATCCCAAATAAAATTATCAGCGCTGAATGGAATCAGACTACAGTATTTCCATGTCAAAGTACTCATACATTATGAACACTCGACAGCCTCTTATCACCCGTTTCACGGCCTCATATTCCAGTCCAAGAGCCTGGCCTATTAACATTTGGCAGATGTGCAGTTCCCACATGAAATACCTGCATGGATAAAGGTCTTCTGAAATGTTGAGGTATATAATTGCCAATCTGTGCTAAACCCAGAAGCCTCGTTCACTTCGTTTAGGCCTTTTATAGTAGCGCGGCAGACGGAGAGTCTTTTCCAGTACATAAAAGAACAGATGTTAAAATCGTTTAACCAGATTGGTGTCCCTTAACTTCACATAGTGTCGCTGTCTTTTTCTTCAGTCTGGTGATCATCTGGTTATAGCGAGGCGGGGTTCACCCAGTCCCGACTGAAATTTGCTTTGCGGGTTCGGTGTGACCCAAAAAGTATTGTTATTGTATTGTAAAGTAATTGATGGAAGTTTTGTTTATGACCAGGCAGTCAAGATGCACTTTTTGCAAACAAGGTCAACTCAAAGAGTAGCAAATGGATTTTAATTATTGTAAAAACCCGTGAACAAAAAAAAAATCAACAAATATCGTGGTCTTTCTTTTTTTAATAAATGAGGCCAAATAAGGCACAAATGTTAATTTAGGAGTTCTGTGGAAAAAATCATGCACAACCCGATCTGCTTCACATTCTGTAATTAAAAGTAGAACATTTAAAACCAGTTAGATAGATATTTAAGAAGAAAGTAAAACAATATAAAAAAATCACAAAAAAAGCATCACATTCGAAAAATACTTTACAAGAATTTCATCACAAACATGAAAAGAGCAGAGTTTCTACCCCGAGTTCAAAAGCATTTATACTTAATTGGTATGTTTTGAATGTCCATTCATTAGTATTATTCACTCTGATAATAAAGGATACCAGCAATTCGGGGGACCGTAAAATACACAAATCCAGAGAAGGAAGAAAAATGCTTTTTTAGGGTGATTTTGCCGAGGTGGATCATACACGGATGTGTGTTCTTCACTGGATTTTACAGTACATTTGCTGCATCCCACCCAACAATTAATAATGTAGTTTCGAGCATTCAAAAAGTTGACTCTGCTCGAGCACCAGGAGATGATTGATATGTCTCAAATAGATGAGGACATTTTAAAATGTTTTACCACATTCACTCGTAAATACAACAGTGAGCAACTGAAACGGGATCAGCAGACATGTACAGATACTGTCTACAATTTTGGAAGTTTTCTACTATGCATGTGGCCTAGTGATGGAATACTCATTAAATGTGCAATTTCTGATACCATTTAATCCAATTTTTAATTTGTGTTTTTGAGGCCAGAAATCACACTGTGCCGCGTAATTATCGATGAACGATAAATTTATTGGATTTATATGTAAATGCGTCAGAAGCAAATTACCGTGGCCATGCGGAGGGAGACAAGGTAGTCACGCGGTGTTGCATGCAGGGCAGTTATTTTGTTTTTGGGTCAATCGACCAAATACATGACATTAGCTGCCTCCATCTTGCTTATCTCCCCTGTGATACCACTCTTCCCTTCCATTGCCTTGCTACTCTCTCCTTCTCTGTCCTCTAGTGGTCTCATTAGGGCGGGACTGTGAAGGGAAGGTGAGATGGTTACTGTGACAACAGCAGAAAATGACTGACCGAGTGGCATGCGCCTGTCAATGTGAGATCTATTGCATTCATGATAGTATAGCTACCCCTGGAGCTTTTTAATTGAGTTATAAAGTTGTTAATGGCTAAATTGATGATGGATGCGACTTAATTTGACAGGAGACACTGAAGCATTCCGGGTCATGGTTATTTGCAGAAAGGGAGAAATAGGAGTAAAGCGTATCCAAAGAAGAGAACAAACATAACTGGACAGACCAGAGATGAACAAAATGGAAAACTGACAGTGGAATTTAATTGACTTGGTCACCCATTAAAGGTCTTATCTATTTAAAGAGAAGTAGACACACAAAATAAACTCGCTGTCAGAGGAGGGCTAAGATTAGAACCAACTGATTGACATGTACGTAGAGCCAACTGGAATTCTGCCATCCGTGCTTTTAGATAGTCTACTTACAGCAACGGAGAAGCAAGTGCCAACTATTGTATATGAGAACATAATCGACCAATTAAAACCATCGTTTCTTGGGGCTTTGCATCAGTGACACTGACTTCAAACGAGCAAAGTGTTGAGGGAACTAAAAATAAGTTCAAATGAAGGAAACAGAGCCTATCTCCAAAAGACACAAAAAATGCATTGAGCAAACACTATTGTGGGACGTGGATGCTGCCTCCTGTGGTGTGGCTGACCTTTTTGCAATGCCACATAGCTCTGCAAGACTTTGATAAAGAGCAGCTGGGAGATGACACAATGCCCTTGCGGAAACACTGGCCACACTGGAGGCATAAAAAACATGCAGCACACCCACACACATGCACGCACACACAGGGGCAACCAGCTGGCCTAGAAATATTATTTGGTTCAGGTCACGGGATCAATTTCCGTTTCAAACAGCGGGGTGTGTGACTGCAGGTCAAACATGACAGCTGGCAGAAAGCAGGTATTTGTCCTGAATACATACTAGTGTGATTTTTACAAGTATGTCAGCTGTATGTATAATATGCTCATCTTTGCTAAAGTAATGAGGATTAAAGGATGGTCAATAGCACTTTTTTAACCAATATTTGTACGAGTGCTCAATTCTTGAGTAAAAAGCAGGTAAATGGTTATGTAAATGCATACAATATTGTAATGGAGAAAGACATGATACCATGCAAATTGAAGTAACGAATGATATCTGGTATCTGTGACAGGTATCGGCAGCCTTCACAAGTGCTCGATACGATAAATAAGGCAGATATCAATTTTCACATGAAGAAATAAAGAAAGATCACCTTGTGACAAGTTGGCCTCAAAGGAAAGATAGAAAACATGCAAAGCCCCTGTGAACATTAATTTGCACATAACGGGGAAAAATGACAGATGCATCAAAAAGGAACAGATGCACATGCTGAGTCTATGAAATGGAGCAGAATATGTAAAGCAGTCTGTGCAATACATTGACACGCTACATTTGCAGTTAAATTCGTCCGTATTGGCCTCAGATTATTGCGTGCATGTGTGTACAGTCATAACAACAGACCAGGGCCCTATTAACATACTGACAGTCTAACCTAGTGAAACGCCACAAATTGAAAGTCCACGTACCTGTAAAACCCTAATGAAATAATAATAATAATAATTAAATTATGACTGTAAAAGTAGAAAATCTACAAACAATTTACTAAACCTGGTGTCGCCAAAGTCGTACAGTAACATAAATGACATTTGAGCTAAATCAGTGAGCATCAAAGGATTAGCTCTAAATGTGTTTTTGAAGTAGAAGAACAAAAAACAAGAACATGAGAGGTTCCTGTCTGGTAACATACGTTAACATGGGCAGATATGCTAGCAGAGCCCTTCCAAGTGGAAATGACCAGATATTAACACACACGCATAAAAACACAACAGGCCCAAATTGAAACACTAATCTGATTATGTAGCAGCTGTCACAGACAGACTTCGGTGTTGTGGTTTATGAGTCACCACACACATGCACATGCATGGTTACATCCATACGCAAATTTAACCACATGGCTCCATGTGCCCAAAGATTTTGGATTCAACAACCACAGAGAGGTCACCATGAATTGAAATTATAACATTTTCTTAGGGTGCATTGCCTAACATCATCAGAACTTGAAAAATTGATGATTGCATTGAGATTGGAAACAAAACCTGATTGGTAACAGTGCACATTCCCACTTCAGCCCCCATTCTCTACTGCCACCAAATGTCTCCTCTGAGGCATATCATGCAAACCTCCAAACACCAGCTTCAGTACCTTTCATTTCGAAATAAATACCATGAACAAATGTAAATGTAAATATGTTTTCATGATTTAATTTACCATGACTACGGTGGAAAACAACATGCAAGGATCAACGTCTTGATTAAAAGTAGATTTGTGTCAAAATGTTTTTACAAGGTACTGACACTCTGAGTTATTATTTTAACAGTAGGATTACTCTTGTGATTGTAGTTTCCAGTGGAATAAATCTGTACTGCAACCTACTGAGATATTTCTAATCTCTCATGTAGTGGAATGGGGTAATCAAAACATGAAAAACACCAGACCAACAACACAAGATCTACTCATAAACGCAAAATAATTATAAATGATCATGGTTATATTAGCACATTACAGACATTGCCCTTCCCTTGCCAGGCCATCTTAATGTTATAGATGATGAAAAGTAGCAGCTACGTTAAAGGTAACACCAAAACAAAAAAATATAATAGCTTTTGTGATCACAAATCGTATTAAATGAAATATGTAGAATACTTTTTAAATAATTATATATAAATCATTTGCGTTCAGCAGTTATAAATAGAAGAGGCAGCAAGAGTGAGTGCATACAATTTGAAGTCAGGCCCATGCAATTTATATATTTCACAATTTCCTTTGCCATCAAAGTTAAAAGGAAAAAAATGGAAATGGGGTTGTCATTTGACCGGTCATGCTGTTATCAGTGCCGCGCTTCCTTTGAGGTGTGATGAGTCAATCAGTTAAGGAGAGGGGAGTCAGAAGATTCAGTGGGTCACTCGGTAATGTTGAAGTCGGTGCACAGACATTGCGGCTGTGTTAGCCACCAGGCTGCTCATCCAGGCAGCCAGTCAGTAAATCTCCACATAAGTCAGTCATTTAGAAGGCCAGCCGGACAGTCAATTACAGTCAATATGTTAATCAGACACTGCTGTCAGTCAGTCAGTCAACAAGATAATGATGGAGCACCCGTTCATGAAGGCTAATGACAGCCAGGCTCACGCTTCCAGATGTTCTCTTATTGCGTGTTTGAGAATGTGACAACATGCGAGAGGAATCATTTCACTGACACTGTCAAAGGGAATGTAAATATTCCAATGTCATCAATTCGACTGATATGAAGGGAAAGGTTTCGGTACACATACGCTGGGTTTTGCCCTCTGGCAGCATAAGCATTTCAAGTCACAATTTTCCTGGAAAACACCTGCAGGCAAGACTATCAAACAGCAAGCAGCTAGCTGCTAACGGTTTGCTTTTGTCTAATGCGAGAGGGATTCCTTTGACAAGGGGACTGAAACAAGGCGCATAATTCCGAGAAGAAAAGAGAAGAGCGTCAATGCGACGCCCCTTAGATCACATCCACGCTGAGCATCGCAAATCTGACACAAAAAAGATTTGCTTTTATCTGCTGAGAGTCAATTGTTGCAGGGAGCAGCACGGCGCCTCCGCCTTTGACTGCCACATGAAAATGTGACATCACAAGGAGGCCTGAAGGTCATGAGGCGCTGGCATGGTGTGTGACTTAGCACACGGGCACCACGAACAAATATATTTACCTTGCTAACTTCTCTATAGAGGATAGACGATATGGCCCTTTTAACTTGAAACAAGTGGAACATCTATTGTCCTTGGGAAAAATCTAAGGAGTATTTGTAGAGCCACTTTCATTTTTAAATGATCGCAAATGATCACGTCGTCTGATTGGGAGAACAATTTTTAGCCGAACAATTGTGTAGTGTTTCATTGTAATTGATGATGATGATGATCCTAGAGTAGAATAGAACCCTGCTCTTGGTGCAGAGGGGGCTCTGAATAACGTGGGGAGAATGCCATTAGCAGCATGACAGCTACTGCGAATCTTGATGTGCAATGTCCGCCATGCTGATTGCTGCCTCACTGTACATGGCCTCGGCCTCGCGGATAATGGGAGACTATTTTTAGCCCGGGGCGAGAGGGTGCCGGTGTGAGAGGGTACGGCTGAGAAGAATAGGGATGAAGCAGCCAGGGGAGAGATTTTATTGACAACATGCAACACTCAAGCAACAGAAGGAAGACAGGAAAATGTTATGGGCAACCAAGCAACTAATAAGCTTGAACCTCAGCACTCTGCATAATGCGACAGCTCATTACCGGCCAATTAGGCATTACAATGCCTTGCTCACTGAGGTTTATTGATGCAATTCAAGCAGGAAAAAATATCCCGGTGCCAAAAAAGAGATGAAATGATAACAACATTGATGAAAAGTCTTTCTTAGGCAGGGCTGTTATCCAAGTTAGGAAAAGGCTCTGAAAGAGCATGCACTCATTATCAAACAGCTGATGCTATTATGTTGACCGCTTTGCAGCGCAAGACATCATTTTGCAAACACCGCCTCCTTCCACTTACAATCACAGCATGACACTTCTTCCGGGACAGGATTTTGACCTGCATCAACGGCACGTGACCATGACCACTTACCTAAACTCAACCTTGGATTACTTGCCACATCATTTACATTTGGAAGATATTCATAAAAACAGCACCCCTTAATTCTGCTCAGCACCCCCCCACCCCCGGCGCAAAACTACGGACCCTTAACATACCTTAATTTTATTCTGGATGTTTAATCCTGCTCCCCTGGCTAGCACATATGCTGCTTAGATGGATTACTGCATACTACTAACCTCAGTCTGGATCAGCCCTGAGCTAATCACAGTATATAATGCAGTGTGTGTGTGTGTGTGTGTGTGAGCGTGTGTGCGTGCGTGCGTGTGCGTGCGTACATACGGGTCCATTGAAATGATGCGTTATAGACATGATCGAATTGTAACCTTGTTAATTAGGCTTTTCAATTCCATGTGAACTGAAAAGGAACCGGTGAGATATAGTACTGTCAAGGACTATCCACTGAAAACTCTAATGTGGAATATAATGTACAAATAAGAAAATATATAATATATAATATATAATATAATATAAAATATAATATATACACGTATATATTATATATTGCCATACAAGCTAAAAAAGCAAGGTCACGTTCAAAACTGTGTGAATTCAACGGCATTCAATGTTAGCATTTGCATTGCATTTAATCTCCAAAGGCACTAGAATTGCTTTGTCTGACTGTCAAATTAAAGCATGTTATATTATTTTTCAGTTATTTCACTCTCTGAGGACGCTGCCCATCGATAACACACTTTGCAAATGTTTCTTAAAGGATCCGTGTCGAGAAGTCTGTCAGTTGAAAAATAGAACAAAATATTTCATTTTGGTGGTACACTACCAGTCAAAAGTGGAGATATGGTTTCTCATTCAACAGCATGAGAAAAGTGTGTCCATAAAAATGCTGTTAGTTTATGTGAAATGAGATTAATCTTGACAGGAATTAGATATGGAAATAACGAGAGAATAACTTTTTTTGTGCTTTTAGATCGACGGACGGATGATGGATGGATGGACGGATCATTATTCCCAGACCGAACAATAAAGAAGCTTCGCTTTGATAGCAGAGCATCAGGTTTGCCTTGTGATGTGTGGCCTCAATACCACATTGCGACTGTTTGCATTTCAATTATTTAACAGGCAGTGACTGAAGTCGTATATCTGGGTGGTGTAATAAAGTCGTTGAAAATGACAGATCAAATTCAATCTCACTGGAGCATGGTGCCTTGAAAGAGGCGGGAGACAATGCAAAGCCAAGCGCCGTCTCCATTTTGTTTCTCTGTCAAGGACGCACAGGAGTAGAGATTTTGCACGGTGAAGCTCCCCAAAATATCCAATTCAATGAAACAAAGCGCTGATCAGACTCTACACGGACCTCACAGCGCATAGGCGGTAATGGACTCGGATACATAAAAGAAAAAAAAAATGAATACAAACAGGCCCACTTTCAGTTTGGGTTGGGTGGAACGGTCCATTTGGAATCAGAACAGAGGGGTGCGTGTGTTTGCACAGGTCCAGTCTGGCTGTTTTCAATAACCCAGTGGTTCGGTCCGATAAAGGGCAGCCATCTATCTGCATCCACCCAGTCAACTCTGACACTGTTTCCAAGGAAACGCCACCCTCGGGAGTGGGAGCGGGTGGGGTGCGGTGTGGATGTGAGACCTTGAGGGAGCATTCTCCTGTTCTGTCAGCACGCCAGGAGGAAGGAGAAAAGGAATAGAGTGATTGAAGGGTGGCGAGAGCGGGGGATGGGCCATGCAGGAACAGGGTGCACCAGACACCTCATAGGGGTTAACTCGAATCAACCGTGGCACACATGCAGACACCTCGGGAAAAATTGTGACGAATGCAACTTGAGGCAACCGTGCGTGTATACCGCACTTTGTTATAGTGCATGCAGCACATCTGGATATGGGGATGAGATTTTATTCTTTAGGCTCGGACAAATAGTTGAAGCCATCAATGCCGATGACTGAAATAGAGACGTCGTCACAAAGCTGCATCGATCCACAGCAAATCACTCTGTCACCTTCAATGATGTCACATATTAGGATCCTCATCACTCATCCTAAGAGGTGTGTCACGTATTTGTTAGGCTTGAATTGCTCGCATCCAAAATTTGCTGACGCGCTCAAACAATTCACTGGAACAGTACTTAATGTCTGTGGTGATATCCAGCTTGTGTGCTTCACCACTCACATCTACCATTACTGCATTTCCTCAAATAGTAACCGTCTCTCTAATAGACGTAGGATGCGTCATCCACTTAACACAAAGAAATGTCTCCCATAAATTGACATCTTCCTTTTCCCATGGGCATCATTTTCTCAGTTCATAAATGCTATTGTTCACAGAGGCGTTAGCTTCTACTTCAGAGCCGTTTAAACTCTGTTGTGATCCAAAACAGCAGCACCGATCAAGGTCCTTTTGATTTTGTAACAAACTCCTGTTGTAATTAACAGCATTTGATATATATATCACCAGCAAAGTTAAATATTATTCCCCAAAATGGGCTTCTGGAAATTGAGACCTCTCTAAACAATGCCGCATTTATTTTCTTGTATCCGTTGAAGAAAAAAAAAAGAGCATCTTACAACAACGTTTTAGTGTTCGCAGATACTACAGAGTATCTTCAACTGGCAAAAGCTAATTGTTAGGTGGTCTTTACGCCAGACCTTGTTATGACCCATATTTGGAAAATACATATTTTAAAAAAAATACAACAATGACTTACAATAATAATAGTCAGTTTCTCTCATCTGCAAAGATTCCATAACATGCTTTCTTATGCCATGTCTGAAACACCACACACGCTACAAAAACAGTCAACACAGCACTAAAGTCCGCTGGGTACGCTGGGCTCCTGGCAGCAATTAGAAGGTAATCTCTCTACATTTATCCACCGGGAGGCCCGTGCACAAATGCTGAGCAAGTAGAGAGGCAATAACCATTATTATTAGAAGGCACAGTTGTCTGTTCTTGAGAACCCATCACTTGCATAGACAAACTCAGACACACAATATCGGTAGATGCACACAATCCCCATTTTACATCGGTTGTGGGACTTTTGTTGTAACATCAGTTGCTATAGTGTAATTTGGTAGTTGTAAAAATGGCTGTGAGATTGATCCACCCCCCTCACCCCCCTCCTGCCTGGCGGCTGATTACAAGTGTGTGTACAGTCTCGCTGACTTAATGCTATTTTGCTCCAGCAGAACCATTGCAGCAGCCCAGATGTCCATATACTATAATCTAATCGAGAATGTTCTGGCTCAGGATTGGCTAATCCGACACCAGTCTTCTTAATCTGACGTCTAATTGACGACATCTGGACTAGACAACATGCAAAGGATGACCTCAAGACAATCTGATTTGCCCTGGCACCGCAATCTTGTCTGTCAACTACAGTAATATTGCTCATATAAACTTGATCCCCACTAAACACTTTTCTTGAGAGACAACTGACAAACAACCATCACTGTTTTCATTCCTCACTTTGGACTGATGTTTAATTATTTGCAAAATAATGTGATTCACCATTCTAATTTTAATTTAAATTTGATGAAAATGGTGTCTGCCTCATAGTCAAAAAGATCAAGACTCAAATTTCTCATTCCTGAAGTTTACCGGTCCCACACACAGAACAGACCCCTCATTGCGTAGCTCCTCTTTTTCCAGACTGTATGTGTCACACTGCATTCACACCTCTGCTAAAAAGCAATAAATAAGTCGAAAGTCTATTTTGCCTGGTGTCAACACGTCCCTTTAAGTGTATAATGGATCAAATCATTAATAATCAATTGAATGTCACACAGGAGAAACACCTCCCGTTTCTTTCCTCTACCAATATTTTGTTTTATGTCCAATCTGAAGGTGTGATAAGATCTCTGAGTGGATGGCCGCCATCTTCAACCTGCAAGAGACCTTCTTGGCGAGCGTAGCAACAAGACGTGTCTATCCTGTAAAAATAGGATTGGCCTCTGTAAAGCCTTCTCGACGCCTCGGATACAACACACACGGCACTTCATTGAGTATGCGTCCAAGCTCCTCAGAGGATAGCCACACGGGCAATGTCTTGCCCTCCGTTGTTCTCTCTCTCCCATTTTCACCCCTTTCTTCTCAGATATTTCATCCATTTACCTCACAAACACATGAATATTTTAGTCGTCCTGTATGTCAAGGCTTCCCCTTTTTTTATCATGTACATAGCTATTGTTTCTTCTGCATAAATTAAATGTTAATGCTACTTGGGCATGCTGTAAACACTCAGCCAAAACAGTCATGACAGACATTTTGTGAAACTCAAGTAGACCAAGGCTGTCGGAGTGTATCATAGAAAAAAAAAAAAATGACAGGATTTTGATGATTGATCATAACGTTTCAATTAAGGCTCTTAAAATACTCAGATTTTGTTTTATACTGGCATGGCGTTCTCCTCGCATGCAGAATAACACAAAAGGATAATTTCCTGAACAAAAAACAAGGTGAGGTAAAGGACAAACACTTTTAAGACTGACAGAAAAAGAAAGACCCCTTTCAATCGAGTCTAAACACGACAACAAGGCCACTGTGTGAACGGGAAGGCAATACACCGAGGATAGACATGAGAATAACGATGAAACATTTGATTGCGTTTCAAAAATAACCTGCTCATTAATGACTTTATACATTTGGGCATGATTTAAAACAAAAACAATCAGATGATGAGCTATCCTGGATTATGCAAAGGACCTGGTGCACAAACACTTATCGGTTCCATTTCTTTGTCCTCCCAATGATATTCATGCCGAATCCTGCAGTGCCCTATCTTTGCTCACAGCTGGCAAGTGTAACTAAAGGATTATGCAAGCAGCTTCTACAAGCAAATAGATTTCTCCCTACTTCAGAGGAAACTGCTAGTGATGCAGCGCCCGTCTATCCGCCAGGCATCCACAAAAATGTGCCTCCCAATTTCCTTTTTCTACTTGTTTTAACAGGAATATGAGGGAGTAGCGCAACAGCGTGTCTTGTGTATTCATGCTGACTAGTGCAGTTTAACACAAATGTGTTATGATAAAGTGTTACGCTCTTCAAACCATCATGTACTGGAGAAGTGCTGAAGAAATAAGATTTGGTACACAGCAAATAATTTGGTGGCAGAGTCAAGGGGAATGTGCAAGGTGAGGTTCAAATGTTGCTGAAGGTTTGACTCTTAAAAAAAAAAAAAAATCAAACTTCAAGATTGTCAGCGATTTCTGATTCTCTCCCTGCCCTCCTGAGTGTCTCTGAGGGAGACGGAGTGCATTAATTAACATTGATCTGGAGTAAGAAAACACACTCGGATTGGGACGCGTCCAAGGCAATCGCAGCTGTGGGATCTTGTGTGTTACACGGATCACGTTTGATCATTCAGGTGACTCACTGACAAGAAAAGCACTCAGTGGCATATTCTATAAGAATAAAATTACGACAAACAAGTCATTGATAATTTTCCAAAATAAAGCCATGATCTGTGAAAAGATGAAATTTATATTATGCAAAATAATTTGCATGGTTATTGAAAAAATTTGAACAGAACGCTATGGAATCTGCATGGATAAGTTCCCTTTGGCCCTCGGATGTAGATCTGGACAGCTATTTTTCTTAAAAATGTTCATTTAAAACAATCTTGATGAGCAATTCTAATCTCAGTCAAATTGCATCTAGTTTGCTGAAAGTACGATTCCTTTGTGAGCCATTTAGGATGCTAACAGCTCATACTGCCCTGTTATGCTCACAGCAATGAATCAGTAGAACAAAAGACTGATCTGGAAATATCCAATTTAAATGTCCTTTTAAAACGTCTTATTGTATGTGACAACTCCTGCCTGAGTCGTCACTTTGCAGTGGTGTAGGCGTTTGTTTGTCCCAAGATCATCATAGCAAAGTTATTGGGACTTCATGTATGTCTCTGGTGGTCACTCAGAGCAAACAGGTCCTAGGTGAAGGAACAGAAAGCACTGCTTAGAACTGCCTATTAAAATGTAACATGTTTTCACTTTCCAAGACACGGCCCACCAGGGAAGCCGGGTCTGGCTTGATGGTGAGTGGCCTGGTTGACTGACTCATGAGGTCCACCAATGTGTTGAGGGGCTAGCGGGGGTAGGTGCATTGTGAGCTGAGTGGTGCTCAAAGGTGGACCTTGCTACAGAAGCTGGCTCGAGTTACAGGGAGTGTCATCTCTCTAAGCACAGGTGGGATCTGGGCTTGTTAGTGACTACGCAAGAATTGAGAACTCAGAACCTGTACATGCTAATGAGCCAGGCCAAGAGATGAAATTGCACGGATGTCTACAAAAACTGGAAAGTTACATTTACGGGTCCAAGATCATAAGCTACACCTGCCCAATATAGTGTGATACAATCGCAGTGTATTGAAATTGTAGTACAGTAGTGTAGTGGTACAGCTCTGCATGTATTAAATTGGGCTGTTGGATTTTACCATCTCATTTTGATAAATAGGTGAAGGAAATGCACATTTCTTTTGATACAGTTCGATATCGCATTTAATTAAACTGCATGTGTTGAATATATTATTTCTCTGGTGAATAAAGACAAAAACACTGAAAAAAGATAAAATTATCTTATGCATATTTTTCCTAAATATGCAAACAAATGTACTGTATGTACACAGAACATATATCTACAGCGGGGAGAGGCTCAGTTCCTTACAACCCTGAATAGGATAAGTGGGATAGAAAATGAAGTGATGGACTGATGGGTCATGGCTCTGCAGCCAGACATTATCCATATGTTGCAATTTAAAAAAGGCTTCATTAACAGTACGTTTGGATGTGTAGAGTCGGTGTACTGGTCAACCTTTCAATTAAAAGTTGTTTTTGAAGCTAGTGAAAAACGTACCCACAGCCATGACAAATGAGTCAGAATGTAAGGAAAAGAAAGACAAATTGAGAGTTTGGCTGTGAGAAAGGCAACAATTACACTTGCCCTAGGCAGCAGAAGGAACCTGACCACGTTGCCATGGAAACTCATGTACAGCGGAAAGTAACGGGAAAATCAATTCAGAGTGAGCTTATCTCTGCTTTTCGCTCCCTCCCTTCTCATTTCACGAGGGCTACAAAGCACGTCTCCGCTCCGAATTGCGTTTTCACAATTGCAAGGCCGATGCTACTCTCGTCTCGGCAAACAATGATTCCCTCTATTCATTTTCCCCAAATGACAAACAAGGATTACATTATCACATAAAAAATGTCTTCAAATTCAAACCTCTCAAATGATGTGAGTGAGAGATGCCAGTGTGGATGTGCTACAAACACCACAAGACAAATCTCCCACTGTTTCCATCCCATCCTTCCTTCTTGCTGCCTCTTCCCCGTCCCCCATCCTCCCTCCTCACCACTTCGCCTCCTCCGAGGTACGACCGCAGCTGCAGGCAGGTGATAAGCATGTGCAGCAATGGGCGCTTGCCTCTGATTGGGTGGCTCTGCTCCTACGCTGATGTGAAGATTGCGGGGTGCGTCAGTCAAAAAGGCCACTCGGTTCTTGGCTGTCACCTCGTGATGTCGCTACCGCAAATGACTCGACTGGTGGGGATCACAATGGAAGCCGCAGCATCCCATCCTTTACGGAAGCATCGTGTAAGACTATCACAGACGTTCTGGTATCTTTGAAATGATGTCTACAGTGAGGTGACACTGTGGCAGGATTTGCCTGGCTTCTTGTTTTCCCCACTGCTTAAGTAGCAGCCTGCGGGCAGTTCGGGTGCTTGGATCTTAGATGCTTGCTGTGCAAGGTGAGGCCAATGACAGGCTGCAAGTCTACTACGTGCGTGCGTGAGAGTTCTCAAGGCTCACGACAAAGAAGAGCAAAGAGGAGAGAAAGCGATCCTTGAAGAAAAAAGAATGATGCCTAACGCTTCGTTCAAATAAAAGATATGAAAGGTCACCTTGTAGTGAAGTCAGCTGATCATTCCGGAGGTAGAAGCAGGCATGTGATTGTTGTGTGGATTGGATGATTTGAGAAAAAAATAGTAGGATACATAGTAGGATTTATTTATGTCCTGTAGGACAAAGCCAAACATTTTCTGCTATGATTTTTAATATACCGTTAAGGTTCCAGTGCAAAATAATATACCGTTGAGGTTCCTGTGCAAAAGAGGAGGGAGAGGTGAATGTGCTACTAAGCTCAGTGGATTTGTAGTTCCCTTTTTATTCCCTCTTTGATAACCCTTCATCATGGCCTGACTCGGTGCATGCTTCCAAAATATTCTGTCATCAAAGTAGTTTAAAGTTCGCACCACAATTAGCTAGGAGTGTGATTAAAGAAAATGAACAGCTCACTAAGAAGACTCTTTTGTGATTGGTTGGTGTCCAGCAGGTGCTCTCAAAGCAGGATCATGTTTAATCAGTGTTACAGATGCCCAGCGTGAGATCGCAGACACCAAGGCTTTGTACGAAAGTTTTAAAGAGGCTCAATGCGATTTAGTGTATTTTTCCAGATTTGCCACCCTGGGAGCAGAATAAGGCCGCTTCTTAATCCTTGGCTGGATGGAAGACGACGCCAAGACAAATAAAAATCTGGTGAAAAACCCTTCTTAGGTCAGCAGGGTGATTAGAATTATAAGTGGCTTTTAAGAATTTAATCAGTCACTTTTAAGATGGGATCAGACACTTTTGCATACGGGATGTGACTAAAGACCCAGTTTGACTCCATTTCCCCTCCCGTTGGCAGCATATGGGAAGGCTTCAGCTCAAAATTTGCCACCTGTCACCAACTCGCGCAGCCGATACAAACAGCAGCCATCCAAATCCCACATCCAGGAGAGTTTATAAACAGAAATTAATTGCTTGTTCCGCCAGTAATTAGCCAACACCATGCCTATTACTAATCTGTGCTTTGGCATAGCGCCAGGCAAATTCTGGCACCTCTCCAGTCCGTTTTCGCCAATGTTTCTCGGCAGTAATCCATAAATCAGACAGGGTGGGTTATCTAAATTTAAACATTAAATATGAAGCATTGTTTTTGCCATCTAAATGTGTCCTATAATAATCATGCTTTCCTGCCCTGGCCACACAGAAGATGTAATAGCGCAAAAATAGTGAAAACCAAGTCTCGTTTAAAAATCTGTCGTCAGTCCAAGTTAGAAAAAAAAAAAAATGGGCATCCCCATCACAGGAAGCCAAATTACCTATTAAAGATGAGAGCCTGCTCAGTCTCCCAAAGCGTGCAGCTATCAGCACCCTAATCATTCCCTACCCAAACAGCCTAATGGCTGCCATATTGCTACTGTTTATTAGTAAACACTGATGGAAGAGTGCCGGCTTCAACAGTTGTTGATTTTGTCTATCCGCATGGAGTATCAGCTGGTAATCACAGCCATCATGCCAGCTCGTTACTTGTTGCTCAATCCCCTGTCACTAAATAAACTGCTTCATTGCTTTATGTGCGCAGTGATTAAGACACAGTCAGATGTCTCCAGTAAAACAGTGGAATCTCCGAGGTTGAATACAATCTGTTTGGGGTTGTTGATTTATTTACATTTTTTGTTCTCATGAGAAATATGGAGAGCTCATAGACCAGGAGTGTCAAACTCATTTTTTTCGCGGTCCGCATAGTAGTCATAGCTTCTTTCGGAGGGCCATTATGACTGTCAACCCAAATAAATGTATGAGCACCTCATATTATATACAGTAAAAGCTACAAAACAAACTGACAGATAACTCGTTTTCAAATCAGACAAGTAAAAACTGGTCAAATATTTCAAAAAACAGATATTATTAAAAGTGAAGACCATTTGCAATTCTATTCTAGACATTCTAGATTCTTCTAATGACACACGAATTTGATGCACAATTTGTCTTCGCGGGCCACATAAAATGCCGTGACGGGCCGTATCTGGCCCCCGGCCCTTGAGTGTAAATAAAAACAAGCCAATTACTAATATTACAACAATGAAGCAAAAATAAGTTTTCGCACTACTTTGTCTAAGTATGCGCAAGAAGGAAGAGAGTTACAGATGACCTTAGGTTTAAGATGCTTTTGGGAACGCCAGCCTGAGATCGATTTCCCTCCATCTCTGTCTCAGTAACCCTGCTATCTATCGATCCTTATCAAATATGTATCACGTCCTCAAACCTTCACCACAGCTAAGAGGAAGACTTCAAACGCATCAAACAGAGCCAAAGGAAAAAAAAAATCTTTCTTCACGAAACTGTAAACCTCACAGGCCCAGACTATGAAACCAAACATCAGCTCAAGATATGCGATCCATGCCATCCCAATTCTATTACTATTCATGAACACTTGAAAACACCAATCAAACATTTTATTGAGTTGCTTTTTGGGGCAATTTTATAAAAATACAAACTATATTTATATTTGTATGTTTTTACATTATTTTATATTTTTCTTATATATACTATTCTTCCAATTCCGACAACGTATTATGACGAAAGCAACTATTGCTTTCAAACGTCACTCTTCACTAAAAGGGTCTCGAGTTGTCCTTTTCCAATTCCCCAAACTCCTCTCACACAGCACTCGTACGTTGCAAATGCACAAAAAGCACCCTTCACCTCATGTTCCCATCATTCTCTGTGGCAGCAATGTAATTAATGCACACATCTATTGATTTCTTTTCCCTCTGTCTTTTCAAATTCATTTTAGGAGAGTACATCCAACCACCAACCAACCAAAGGGTCTTTCTATAATGACAGTTTGCATTACTTACTTTGAATATCAGTAGTACTACTTACTGTCTTTATTGCGTGTTAACTCACATGGCACCAAACCCGTTCTGCTTAATACGTGTTGACAGGCTTGCAAATGAGCCAATGAAGCCATCAAAACTACTGAAGATCACCCAAAGATGGCACCAACAAGTGCAGGGATCAGACTAATTGCAACAACTATATTTAGCGGCATGTCTTTCATTGAATAATTAGTTCTTTTTTGGTTTCTCGCTGATCCATCAACATATATCAGGAAACCGAGGTGTGGCACAAACAAATCGTTGTGGAAATTCATTTTTATGCACCCAAAAAAACAAAGCAGGTTTTAAAGAGATCCCAGATGCTTTCTGTCTTGATCAAGCGCACCTCAAAATGTTCAGGAAGCAATCCTGCTGCAACCGGACACAATGTTGAATATTTTGTACCACAATAAGACTTCAGCTTTTGGTCCGAGCCCCACAAGCCTAATACTTGTCATAAGAGCAATATCCCAATACAGTGCATATGCTAAATCGATACACGTTATCAATTAAAAGGTGTATAAAATGCAATTTTCCATTCGAATGAGAAGCCTTCAAGTGTACCTGTGTAGTGTACACGCACGAGTGTTTAGGCATGATTGCAGTATTGCGCTATCCTTGAGCCTTGACCCATTTTCGGCCTCCCTAACAAGCACAACAAGCCATGTTTGCGCGACGAGGAGAGAGATGGAGTCTACAAGGGCGAGCGCGAGATGAAGGGAGGGAAAGTGAGAAAGAGATTATGTGACCGACGTGACGCAGCCCCTTGTTTACCGAGCAAAAAGCCTCGCCCACTCACCTCCCCTCTACCTTTCACATCTCCTTCTTATTCTCTTGTTCCCACAACTTGCCTCCTTCCGTCCTAATGCACACACTACATTGCTTTGCATCTTGTTCCCTCCTGAGCTTATTTCTGTCACGGTGGCCTCCTTTCAAGGTTGGTCTGACTTTGGGCGTGTTGGATTTACAGCCCCCGTCTCTACCGGCTGCTCAGTGCCTTCACTGTCAATCTCTGTGAAAAACGGAGGCGGTGGCACATCGCCGGCATGATAAATTCCAGAGAGCAATGATCCGTTACAGCCAAAACACCTATAGTAGCCTATTTGAAGAGATCCTTAACATCCCCGCTGCTAAGTGTGGTTAAGACTGTGACTGTATTAGCTAGCCAACAGTTTTATTAGGCTCTCTAAGCACTCTGTAAGGAAGAACGACATTAGGAGGCCTGCGCAGAATGCAAGAGCCACATTCGGCTCTTAAAACGTGCAGTTGGGCAGCCGCCGACTTCAGTACGACTGTAACTGAGATTTCCTTTTTTTTTTTTTAACAGATGCCCTTAGTATTGACGGAGTGGATGGAGTCATTTGCATAAAGCAAAAAAGAAAGCAGCATTTTCCACACAAGAGGAAATTGACGAGGGCACTTTGCCAAGCAAGTTATGCAATGAGATGCAAAGGAGAAGAGGGCATTGGTGAAGGCCAGTGGAGGTGGATGGTTAGGAAAAAGATAATTGTAAGGAAAAAAGACAAGATGGAGATTTTTGTGGAAGGGGAAGAGGCAACGAGCAATGATGGCTTGCTTTTCAATCAGGTAATACTATACCTGTATTTTTTTAATCCCTTTCAATGTTTATAAAAAGGCAGAAGAATCAAATGCTTTTAGATTAAACAAAGGTACAATATAGCTGTCGCCATTCATGCAACATAAGTCGTGGCTTCTTTTGAGTTCAGCAGCTTTGTGTTCAAGATCCACATTTCACACCGACTAAATCACTTGGCATATACATTGACAAATAGCATCATTTCAGTAATCATACTTTTGTGGCATTTTGTCTGAAAGTGTGCTGTGAGACTTTTCTAATGTAAAATATGTGCTTTGGCTCAATCAAGGTTAGTGCACACTGGGTTAAACCATGAGCATTTCCTCTCTGTAATAGAAAACCCATAAAACATGTAAAACAGCATCTTCAACACGAGTTGAAATATTATTAATTCAATCATTCTGTTTTAATGTATTGTACATGATAAAAGAAAAAGTCATCCAATATTGAGCCAATGCACGAATTAAAGGCGCGCGGCTTCTAATGAGAAATTAATTCAAATGATACAAGGTTACATTACTGTGCGTGTCACATCCATTATTTAGAGATCTCTCGACCACCTCTACAGGATACATATTCAATGTGCTTAACCCTTTTAAATTTTAAAGTAATCTACACTTTCTCATATTCTCTTTTCATTTACGGTTGTTGTTTTTGCCCAATAATTTTCAATGCAAGTCACCTCACAAATATTGCACAATGTTTGAGCAAGCCAAATCATTTCAAGAAAAGTTTTGAAAGCAGCCTAGGGTGAAGGGCGAACAAAAAAAAAGAAAAAGCAAGAAAAATCAGTGAGAACTCAAAAGTTTGGAAGCTGTACAAGATCAGTGCCAGCGCTGGGCTAACAGTTCACACCTAATAAACTTGAAACTTTCAAGCTGATTAATGATACTCCCATTTCTCAAAAAACTATGTTTTCTTACTTGCTAAACTGCACAAGCCCAAGTGTGCAAGGTCTCACTGACATGTTGTTTGCTACTTTTTCCAACATCCATTTTTTGTCGGCTCTTCTTCCTGCTACCAAGGCCAAGGACATTTTGAATGATACGGAAAGTAAGAAGGTAGATGGGAAAACACAAAAACGACTCTCTTTCAAAAGCCACTCCACGCACAGCCCGCTGCCACACAACAGTGCGATTGGCAATACAGCATCACTTCAAAACAAGGCTCCACTATTTCATACACAGCACAACTCATCGCCATCCTGGTTCACTGCCTTTCTTCCCTTTGTCTCTTTCATCTCCCCATTAGCTCCATCAATTGTTTATCAAAAGCAGCAGCAGGGCATATGAAAGCTTGTACATGCAAGACCCGTTTTAAAATTCATGACGGGTTAATGGTATGTTAGTTGCGACGTTAGGACCCAGTGAACCAGTATTCACATTCAAAACAGGCCGCTTCAAATGACTACTAAGCAGTCCTTATTCTAGGAGGTAATTCATATTCTAATTAACTTTTCAATCACAGCTGATTTATTAGGACAGGGCCTACTCTGTAATTATGCATCTATTTTAGACCCATGAGTGGTTAGTCATTGATTATTATTTTTTTGGGAGGGCACACTTTTTTCTAGTTGTCGATGTTGCTACAGTGTAAACTAAACTACAACATAACCTATCTAACTATATAATTCTCAGTGGACCATAAAGACATCAGCAAATCATGTGAGACATCAGCACAGCACAATATAGTTAAAATAATGGAAAGCGAAAAGGTCCCTGGATTGATTCCAGCAAGGACCACTCTGACTTTCGGTCTTTCGGTTCACATGTTCTCCAGCTTGCTTCGTGGACAAAACCATTTCCATTGAGGTGGTGGTTAGCACGTCCGCCTCACAGTTCTGAAGTTCTGGGTTGCATGTTTTCCATGTGTTTGCGTGACAGTCCTTCACCTTCTCCCCACATTCCAAAAGCACCCACGTAATCTGTGCTCTGTGACTGGTCCAAAACTGATTGCTCAAATTTAATTTACCTCCAGTGAAGAGCATTGGTTTGAATTCTCTGGGCTGAAAGTCAATTCAGCACTCTTCACACTCACCCTTGTTTTTTCGCATCTCTCCAAGCATTGATTGCTCCTCCCTCACCTTCTAATGCAAGAGAAGTGCGCTTGATGTTCCCATTCCCAACAAAAAACAGAGATTAATAATTCAACAAGGCTCCGAGACAGCTTTATCTTAGTATGTATGTCCATTGAGACCTGGTCTTCTTTCACGAACAATCGGAAAAAAAAGTGAGCCAGAGAGAAAAATGTCAACTGGAGAAGCAGTTGGAAATCCAGGCTAGGTCAAACTACACCTGGTTGCCACTATCAAAACTCGGTTGGTATCTTTCTGCAGCGTGTTCACCCTTGGAGTGAGAACAACCTCTCCATAACAGCGTGAGCTGGTGGATCTGCCTATGCATCAGAATCCACCATCAAATATTTATCAGAGAGCAGCAGTGATTTTGACCGTGTGCTCATGCTTTTGACAGCGCTCGCTTGCCGCAATTTTTACTGGAGTAAACACAGGCAATCCAATATTGTCGTTCTTGCAAAAGAAGGCAAAAGAGAACCGCGTACGTATAGAATAATTCATTATAAACACTGCCAGATCAGCTGGAAAAATATAATTGCTCCCGGTAAAATAGAGGTGATTTGTTTTATTTAAAGCAATTCCAGACTGTGAAATAGACGCTATGGTATTTTATCCTTAGGACGCAGATGAAAAGAATACCAGCCCTTGTGTTGTCTGCATGATTCACTACATCCAACTCGTATCTGCTTGCCGCATATTTCGCCAAATCTCTATGACATTAGGCAATG
This sequence comes from Syngnathus typhle, assembly GCF_033458585.1. Taxonomy (NCBI): domain Eukaryota; kingdom Metazoa; phylum Chordata; class Actinopteri; order Syngnathiformes; family Syngnathidae; genus Syngnathus; species Syngnathus typhle. The sequence goes on from NC_083743.1 coordinate 12,085,315, forward strand.
TCTTTTAACTGGCAGCTTGCAGTGAGTAAGTCAGGAGAGCTCGCTAGTAAATACGTCTCCGGCATGGATCAGAGGACACGGCTTCATGCTCGAGCAGACACATTTAAAATGCCACCAAAACACCGTCCCAGATTTTGCCCTCAGTCAAATGACATCAAGTGCTCACTTAGAGGTCCCTGAATGCACCGGTACGAAGCGGAATCAGACCGTAGGCGGAACACGGAGCAATCACAGAGAAGAACCGATAACTTGAGTAAAAAGTCAACGCTTGTTGTCATGCCGAATTGCATGACGGAAAAAAATAAGCTCTGCGATGCCATGTAAATTGTTCTGGCTGGGCTCAGGTTGAGAATGTGTATAGACAAGAGGAAGGCACATGCATCAACATCCCCTGGCTACCAGGAAGAAACTAGTTACAGGGAACGGGTGAGTCCTTGTGCTGGCACACCGATATGGCAAACCGGTACGATGACTCACATGGGGGAAAAAAAAAGTAGAAGTTGTCGTATTAAGAGAAAAAAAAAAGGCAAAATTGCAAGAAAAGTCAGAATTTGGGGTAAAAACAAGTATTTGTGGAAAAGAAAAAAAGAATTCAGACTTTATTCTTGCAAAATTACTTTTTTTCATAGTAGTAGAATTTCATTGTCAGAATAAAAAGTGTTTGGAAATATATTGACACCCAATGTAAGGTAGTGTAGTTATGACTCAAAATCATTTGTTTTGGTTATGTTATTTTACAAGTGTGTACAAGCTCTAATTCCAAATACATGTTTAATGCTTACATGTATTGTTATTATTTATGGAATTTCATAGCTCCTGCTACACAAAAGATGAAATAGAAAGGACAGGTTATGCTTGATTATTTTGTTACTCAGAGAAGCCAAAATAAAAATGTGGTAATTGGTATATAAACACTCACTTAAACTTAAAGTCTGCAAATTTGTTCAGCACTGAATAGATAATGTAAAAACTTTTCCTTAGAAGATCAAAATTTCAACTTTATTCTCCTCCGACTTGTCTCTTAATACAGTATATCAAACATACTCCTTCAATTCCAGATGTGTAATTCACGGTAAAGCCACTTTGGCCACTGTACGTTAAATTCAAGTTGAATAGACTGCAGCGTAGTCAAGGCATGATTTGAAGCAAAAGAAGCCAATTAACATATTTGCAAATCACAAATAACATTTGCTCTTCTATAAACATTTGATTTTAGAAAGTGGCAGAGTTTGCGCAAATGCAACACAAAAACTAGGCGATCTGTTTAAAAAAAGTCAGTGAATCATCCAGATCACTGCAAATGACCTTCAAATAATCCAGACAGACATTACAATTCCTTATTGAAATTGCATAGTGGTCTTACCTGAGTTGATTGAGACCGTGTCTTTCTCCCATGATACAACGCTGACGTAGAACTCAACAGAAGCAGGGATAATGCACTTGAAGACCGCTACACTGCCCCGCATAGCCTTCTGGTCGGCCACTCTAACTGTGTAGGGTTCCCGTGAAACTACACAAGATAAAGAGTAAATTAAAACACTTTAAATACTGAACACTTTCCTGATCTCTGATCATTATTTGGACAAAATCTCCAAAACATCTCCTGCACCATCATAGAGGACTTACCAGCTTTAATGTGGACATCCTGACTCCTAATTTTGCCGGCGGGGTTTTCGGCAGTGCAGTAGTACGTGTTGTCGTGGATCAGCTTGCTGAAGCTGGATGGCAGGAAGTTGAAGATCTGGAGTGTTCCGTTGGGGTGGACATGGCGGATGCCCGGGACGTCATAGATTTCCTCACCGGTGGCTAGGTACCAGCGCAATGAAGCAGGAGCTGCACCCCCAGCAGGACAGGGCACTGAGGTCCCTGTGGTGCTGGCGAATACTACCTCTTGAAGCGATGCATTGACAAAGTATAAGCTAGAATGTAGGTCCTCACTGAAAACTGTGGAAGGAGAAAAGAGACAAAGGCTGTGAGCACATTTTATGTTGACACCATTTACATTGCTCAACTCCTATCAGAACCATAAATAGATTTCATTCCAAAAGAACGGTAATCTGATTCTTAGAATCGATGATTTAACAAAATTACCTCAAGAGAAACTAAACAAAGACAACTACAAAGACAAGGACAGTGAAGCGACAAGCAGGAAACTAGATGGAATCAAACTGATGGAACAAGGAGGAACACCTAGACAAACAAACTGAGGGTTGGATGGAGCTGATTGGTTTGGATAATTAAGGCAAAATAACCAGACCCTAAATTCTAAATCAAAACCAAATCAACAAAGACAGATCATGACGATATTTAAGGGAAAAAAGAAAATTGGCATGAATCTGGATAAAAGTGGTAAAGTGGGGGTGTCATTTTATCACAGGTGACATTGGAGCAAGTTCTTTCAGCAAGACACATTTTATTTCTTTGCTTTTAAATGTATTTAACTATTTTCTTTGTGAATGATTTAAAATGCAGTACCTTCAATTATGTGAAGCACAGAATTGTGTCTAAAATTTTGTTGTACAGCCCATACGGAACAGCCCAGCACCAATACAGAGCATGGATATTGCATCGACCGCCATCTTTGACAAATATTTATAGTACATAATCAAAATGTGTGAATGTGTGTGATTGATAGATGAGGCCAGTATTTTTTTTTTCTTTCATCACCTGTGAGCAAGTACTGGCAACCATGTGTGTCGGGCCAAAATATTCGTTCCTGCAGTACATGCTTCATGTTACTAGCTTGCCATCTGAGTCTAGCAACGAGCAGAGTGGCTGTGCTCTAAATGGCTTACAGTGACACTGACAGCAGGCTTGGACCCTCCCTGGGGAGAAAACATTTTAGCACTTCATAAATTCCTAACAAGGTTTCAAATTGCAGACTTTTTCCATCTTTTTCTCTGCTTCAGTAGATTTCAATCGGCAATAAGATCCTCTAATGTTTTTCCCCTTCACCAATCTACACATTTCAGCAAATCAAATCTTTATGGAAAGTGAAATGGTTACATATGTATGTATTGTAAATTGTTTCTCCTGTACACAAGAAAGTTTTCGAAAATGTAGACGGAGTAAGGTAAAAAGGAAGAACAATGATTGATAGAGCGATAGATCGATCGATTGATTCATTGATTGATTAACGTGGGGGTAAACTTTTGTTTTTCATGTGACTTACAGTCTTTCCATTGAATTATAAACTCAGCGACAGGTATAACTGGCAGAAAGAGTAGTTTTCAGCCAAACAATTTAGGTGCTTGTGTTAATTGAGGTGGTAGAGAAGTAGATCAAAGACAAGTGTGATTGCCGTGAAAGCTTTTATTCCATTCTAGCATCAGAGAAATTGGATTAGGATTTATGTCCCGGCTATTTTCATATTCGTCTGTTTCACATATGAAAAGTATGTGAGCGCGACTCACTTCAGCTAGGCTGAGAGCAAAAGCCAGATTGATTTAATTAAAAAATGGAGGAATTGACTGTTTCACTGCACTGCTCGTTTTTTTAATTGACTTTGCTCCCCTCAGCCAGGGAGCACATGGTCTGGTGACGCAGGTACATTGCCTGCTCAAACCTCACAAAGAGGAGCGTGGCACGCCCCAATAAACGGCCTCAGCACCTAGCCACTTTGCTTGGGAAGAAATGCATAATTGGTGTCATTTTTCATGAGCCCATCTGTAAAGGTGAAGAAAGCAATTTTGTGTTGAATGTGCTGTTCGACTTATGGTACACGATGTGCTGCAGTTGGGAAAAAATACATTCCTTTGTGCTGTATTATGTAAAGATTTACTGTAGTTCCTGTTGAACTATCTTTGATTGGAAAGTCTTCCATCTAGACATCCATGTTCATGTTTCATGTTCAGAATCACAACTGACTTGGAGTCTATCTTTACTGAATTTGGACGAGAGGTAGTGTACACCAAGATTAGTCAGCAGTGGAAGGCACATGTAGACAACCATTTGAATTTATGAATTGCGCCTGTCAACTTCCAAAGATTTTCATCTTGAAATTTGTTTCATCGTTATATGCGTAAATATTGCCCTTAACTTTGATGTGGAGCAAAATAATAAAAAATAAAATAGAAATTGTGAATTGAATCAAATTTCGATATCTGTCAGGAAAAAACATTCTTCTATCTTTTCCTGAAATCATTCAACCCCATTGGCCAGCGGCACATAATAAAAAGCTCAACATATTTAAAGCTAAAAATATTATAAATATTTCTTAGTGTCACTCCAAACAAAAGCCACGATTAATACGTTTCTGATTGTTTCAATAAAAAAATGGGAAGATCAGAATTTTCTATGTTGGATCACAGAAGTGTTCAGTAAATTTGCATTCAAAGATGTTCACCTTGTTTTTGCGCCAAATGTCTGACACATCTTTTGTTGCATCATTTTATTTTGTGCAGTTTCTGGTTGGTTAGATTCCACATTGAGGGGAATGGGAAAAAAAATTGGGAAAGGAGTTGAGATTGTCCTGCCAAGTCAAAGCAAAGGAAATTCTGCAGAACGACAAAAAGAAAAAAAACATTGGTCAAGTGATTCAAACGCCCCACTTTAAACGTAACCCCAAAAATATTTCTGAGACAGGCAGATGCCAAGCAGTCCGAAGTGACTAAACGCTCCCACTCGTGTGATCTGCCTGGAGGCGATACACCATGCGCCCAAGCTAAATGACTGTCCTCCAATTTGCTCTCATGAATATTAAGCAGCGCTGTGACAGTAGAAAGCGTTGGCTGCGTGCATGCCGCTGATTCTCACCGACAGATCTGTCCTGTGATGTTTAAGAGAATACGCTTAAACGATGTCTAAATTATACACTCGCTGCTTCTGCATTTGAGCTCACGAGAGAGAACACACTCTTTTGCTCCCGTAAATGGAAAATATTTGGCTTTGATATCAAAAGATGAATGAGACGACACGGTTTTTTTCCCACCAGCTTTTTTTTTTTTTTTTAGAATTAAACCTGAATCTGTAACACTATTTAGAGCAGGGGTCACCAAGTCCGGTGTGTTGTAGTAGGGCTGCACCTACGTAAAAGGCTGGATTGGCGCCCTTGAGGACCAGAATTGGTGACCCCTGATTTCAAGGATGGCAAAATTTTCAAATTAGCAAAAGTATTTGCATTATTTTTGTGACAGAGGTGTGGTTCCATTCCATCGATCATTCAAACAATAAACAGCGCTTATTCTGCACTAATCAGGGATATTGATCATGGGTTTGCCATCAAGTATTGTCAAGAACCATGCAGAATCTTGTTTTGGTATTCCCCCCCCCCCCCCTCCTTGACCTAGTTAACCAGAATTTGATGAAGAAAAATGAGAGAGACGTATTTATAGTATGCAAATCCTAATCCCTTTGACAGACAGAACTGGATGAAATTGTAAATGCCATTCATGGTTTATTTAGTCTATAGAGGTGTGCCATTTTCAGCGTAAAGTCTCACATGTGACAAGAAGATAATCACTAGCGCTGTTGAATGGAAATTTTATTATGCTTGTAGAATAATTTGACTAAAACAAGTATGACACAACACTGGAAGACACTGCCTGCCAGCATCTCAATCTGATTTCACCATTTACTCAAATCGTCACACATGAGAATAAATATCAATAGCTTTTGAATGGAGGTGTGAATTTGTTCATAATGAATTCCCTAACTGGCACTTGCAGCACAATACGCTGCCCACTCATGAACTCATAAAATGAGGATTAACAAATGTATCTGTTGGTTGTTAATAATGTTACCCTTTTCTTCTAAATACATATTTCTTGAGGATATTCCAAGCTCACAGTTCATCCACCGCATTGTCACTGTTACAGTGTGTCAGTAAACAGTGAACCTTTGTGCTTCACTGTGATACTCAAAGACATCTGATTGAGATTTGAGTGGAACTAATCTAATCCCTTCCCAAGTAATCTAATGGCCGGCATACATCATCTCTCTTGATAACATGATTAAGCAGCAGCCTTCACGTTGCACACTTGCTGACAGAGGCCTGCCTGACTTCAGTCGGTCACGGCGCATCCTGGACGGCCAACCTTATTATGTCAGCAGTCATTAAGGTTAAAGGCCCTCAAAGGAGTCGCTATGCGTTGTCTGAATATGACCAATGTCCACCTGCAAGTGAAGCTAACGTGCGTGGTGGGTCAGCACAGGTTGGACTGACCCTGATGAAGAGAAGCTGCTGAGGTAACATCACCTGTCACAGATTGGCCTCAGGTTTAATAAAGTTGCAGAGGACTTTTCTTGGTGAGTGTCTTTAATATTTTAGAGATTTAAATCATGCAGTAAAATCTATTTTAATAAGTCTTGCTGTAGTACCAACAACCTAAATTTGAACTTTGACAGCCATTGTTGAAAGCTTTCCAGGTTGTCGACAGTACAACCATAGCGATGGAGTGCGCCATTGTAGATCAAATCACCCTATGCAAATTAAGCAAATAAAATCTGTTCCCAGACCAGTTACCGGAGCCTGTCCTGATCCAGTTATGCACACCACACGGAAACCGCTGTGCTTCCCAAGCACAAGAACCACCAATTATTTGGGCCATTTGTTTGGTAATCTCTACCAAGTGTGTATGTAAAGAATGGTCAACATTTGCTTTATTAATGCAATATTATTTCTCGCGCTCAACAGTTAATAGGGGGATACTGTATCTGTCTCTCTGGTCTTTCTTTAAATATTATTGAGCACGCCTAATTATCTTACTTAATTATTTCCCTAGCTCAAGACAAGAGCTGGGAGAGTCTTATCAGAGCCATAAAAATGTATTGCGCTTTTATTTTCCAAGTGGTAATTTCTTTAAGACTATAATGTAAACTTTTATGATGCTGTTATGATTTTTAAGTAGTGTTTAATATGCATTTGGAAGAAAATTGTTACAATTGAATGACTCTTTTTTAAAAAAATCAATGCTCTCGAAACAGTAATAACATTTCATAATTTTTACTGTAATATCTCCATACTCTGTTCCACAAGGATGAAATTATCTGTACGTTCTGAAGAGGTCTCTGGAAGCGAAATCTATCAAACAACCAATCTCATTTCTACATATTTTGTCCACAACGGCTCTTAAACTTGCAACCCCAACCAAAACCTTCACAAATCAATCAATTGAGCATGTTGTTTCTAATTAAGATCTTTTTTTTCCATTGATAATATCATTATCAGACCATGGCGGGCCTTTGAAGCTATACCGCCATCCCCATTTTGTCCAAGAGACGTCTGTGACCAGCAGCTGGTGGAGTGTGTTAATGTCGATGTCTCGGCAGCTGGCTGCTCTCATCCTGTTAGCTCTGTCTGCCATTATCGCTGCCCCCCCCCCCCCCCCCCCTTCAAAGCTGCTGCTGCTGCTGTGTGCCATGCTCATTTGAATAGTCCAGACTCATTTGACCGTCTTTATGGACTTATCATATTAAACATTTATCGCAGCCATTTTCCCTAAACCAAGCATGTTTATTCAACACTTAGGGGACCACCGCACGGCTCCTTTCAGCAATCCCGCACCCCGTACACACATTGCCTTATTTTCTTCTTTACCTCATTTCTCTCCATTTCTCCAGCTCGCTCCCTCAGCCCCCCGTCTTGGTTTATTACAGCTCTCCATGTGCCACGGGCTGAATAAAAAGGAGCAATATTTGTCTACACTTCTCTGTTCTCCAATCATCCTTTCCTCAAGTGACGGGGGGCTCTCAGAGACCAAAGAGACACAAATGTATTTTGAGCATTTTAATACCTTGAATGAATCATGTCTTAATTTAATCATTTGATCAAATAGTAATTAGCATAATCACTGGTGGGGATGGATGTTCCAGATGGAGAGGCACAGAGCAACATATAATAGACCTCAGTCTGACAACAGTGCATGGGGACACTTAGCACCACGTAAATGGTGACACGCTTCTAAGGACGGCACTCGGTCCAAATTACTCCCTTCTTCTTCACTTCTACTGTTAAATGAGCCTGTTCCATTATGTTACTTTTCGGCTGCACAGCACCAGCTCGACTCTGCTCTGCGTGACTATAGTCGCCTCGGTTTGAGGCACTCACTTTTCCACTTCAACATAGAGCCGCCGGAAACTATGAAATGTGCCGAATTGAATTGGATTGAGATTTGCAAACAATCATCAGCATTGGAGGAGATGTGGTTCCTTCCTGTGTATTAAAGTCTAGACACAGGATTGTTAGTAATGATAAGAAGATGTGTTTTATACAACATAGCAGCAACAAAAGACACCCTAGAAGAATAATTTTTGCCATTTCCGAATGTTGCAATGACATATTCACTTAAACAATGTAAGACTGGCAATGGTTTACTTCAAACTATAGCAAGGATGGGCAATTTAATGATGGAGTGGGTTGCTATTTTTCATCAGCTCTACTGGGAGGGGGGCACAAAGTATGAATATATCATTCAAAAAATAAATCGTCATGGGGCGCCACTGCCACCCTCAAGTCCAACCAAGACATATCTGCCATCTAGTGGTGAATGGTAAGATTACAACATGAAACCAGGTCTTAATTCAGTGTTTGAAAACTACTAGCACTGATTTTGCAGATGCAATGCTGTGGCATTACCCGTTGATAAGGAGCACACCGCAAACGTGCAAAAAGGTCGGTGAAATCGAGGAATACGGCAAAGTGCTAAGATTATTGACAATGCACTCAGTCTCACACCAGGCTCGGGGATCAATGCGCGCCTGAAAGGACATAAATCAGGCCCCATGGCCCGCTAGTGCATGTCACGCCCATCCAAGCTCCTCAATTGAGCTCACTTTGCAAGCAGACTTTTTATTCAACTGTGTATTGTTTTTGCAGCTTCTAGGTACTTGAGCAAAGAAATACATGATAATAAAACATGAAAATACAAAATAATGCACGGACTTCACTAAAATTCCAATCAGTGATGTTTTATGAAATAGTGGGCTAGAAATAGACAGTACTGCTCTTTGTGCCGTAGTTTTAAAATAAAGAGCAGTGTCAGGAAAACCAAGCTGGACCCCATTTGTCTTTATGTCACTCTGTCTATCCAGCCTTGCCTCCTCCATTATCTTGGACTGTGGAGCATCACGCACCCAGCCAGTGAAATATCTCCCGAAAATGAGATTGGGCAGAGATGCAGAAGTGAAACGTCCAAAACTGCAACTGGTGGAAAACTAGAAGGTCAAACAGAGACTGTGCGTGTGTGCGTGTAATTGTAGACGTGACAATAAACATGCACAAGTCACAGCATCCCAGGCGCATGCATTACGCACAGGCCCGAGATCAATTCAGCCTTGGGCCTCAGCAAGTTCAAAGCCTGGTCTTGGTACGTGCAAGACTGGATTAAGAGTCAGTATTTATGAAGTCCGGCTTCAATGTTTGTCTTGGTGGCTGATGGATGGCAAACTCATCACACTTCCGCCACCTGTCCTCCACAATGAACACTCAGCTGGGGCATACACAACACAAGCGCTTGGCACACCTTACTGTCTATGTTTTCCATTTGAAACCAGGATGACTCTTACCAAGCTGACAAGAAGTATTTTAGCTTCTTCGAGTGATGACCGACCGAGAGATGGACTCCAAAGAACAATCGATTACTTGATGGAATGACATCTGCCTCTTCCTGAATGTTCTTCACTCCTCTTCCACTACCAGTTTCTTATTGTGCTCTTCAACTTCCCCAACTTGATTTCTTGCTGTTTTCTCCCTCTTCCCCACTACAGTACCTGTGAGTGGTGCAGCACACGAATATGATATGTCACTTTGACAGGTGCTGAGCGAATGAAAAGCATCCTCTCTACCGAAAAGCCAGGCTGACAGGGGGAACCCCCGCCAGATGTACTACAACCTCACTTTGCACGCATGATCAAACACCCACATCTGGCTGCTGAGGGCTTTCCTGCCTCAGCTTCTTTCCACGCAGATGCTAAATGATATCGTTAACGTTTTAATGCGAGAGACATTTACACGCCGGCTTGTGCAATTACACCTCCGATTTGCTGGAATCCAGACAGACGCAGTATGATCGGTAATTAGATTTTGCCCTGGATGAAGCACGTACGCACGCAAGCTAGTGGCCAAAGCTGGCACCTAATTGGAGTGCTAGACAGGCTCAAGGAGGCGCTGCGCCGTAGAGTAGAGTAGCCCTCATTATCCCACTGGTGCAAATGAACAAGGGATATCAATTATGATCACACATCAGGGTCTCCATTACCCGACATTAGCGGCCTTTTCAGCTGGAATCACAGTGCTCAGACTGTAACCCAGCAAACCCTCTCAAAACACACACAAGTTAAGTGCGTTGCTGTACTTAATCCACCCCATTAGATATTCATATCAGAGCAAAGTGATTCAAGATGATTGATCACTTGACTGCATGTTTTTAACATGTAATTAGATTTCATGGGTAGCGATCTAATGTCTGCAATCAAGCCATAATTATTTGCTAGTAAACATCCTTAATGTGCAAGACAGTAAAGGGGCTCAGGTTTTAGTTTATTGCTGGATGGCAACATCTAGCCAATGTAGTCATGTCTCGGGTCATCCAATGGTTCTACCTAATTGGGCTCTCATCAGTCTCTGTTGCCTGGTTATATTAGCGCCAGGCTGTTTTGGCCCCTTCTACTCGTGGCCAAGTTGAATCCATCTCGCCACTCGAGTCCAAGGTGGTGTTTCAGTTTGCTAATATGAGGTCATGACAGAATTGGCAGGCTAACTAATCGCACTATAAGATAGCTGCAGCGAGAGCTTCCACATTTCCTAGGTTTTCCTCTGAAAAAAGGTCAGCGATAATTGAGATAAAAATTTGATTGCGTGATCTCTTGATCTCTGCTTAACCGTTATCTTATCGAACACATACGTGATTAAGTCTTTAAGCGTCAGATTAAGCCTCATGTGTATGACTACATTTCATTGCTGCTGCTCCTCTTTACGTCTTTGCAGCCAGAATGCGAATCTGGTAGTTTAACTTGATACTGTTTTGCCTTGAGGCAGCTCTCAGGGAAAGATTGAATTTGTTTTCATTCGTGTGGAATATTGATAGCTGAATAGGGGCATTAGCAGACTGGAAGAAACCGAAATATGCTTTTGAATATTCGTTAAGAGAAGGACTGGAGGTCTTCATGTTTACTTTGGAGCGCTGACAATTAATGAATCAAGTAAATGAGGCCGTCTACTTGAACACAGGTATTTTGCTCCTTAAATGGTGCAACTGAAAAAAACGGAAACGGTCATAAACAAAATTGTAAGGAAGCAAAGTTTCAAATTGTGTGTCAATTAAATTTTATTTTCAAATGTATTCATGAATTTCGCTCTGTTTTAGGAGAACTAATGAGATATCGATGTCCGATGATGAAATTTGTTTTGTACCTTTTAGGATTTTTATTGTTGTTATCGGAAAACAACATAAATATACTGTGTGGTGTATAGGAATCAGGCAACAACAAAAAAAGAGTGGAACATGTGGGGAAGATTTACAGCTCAATGTAATTTGCCAAACAGCACCTGACAGCGGGCGAATACATTTTCAGGTTGCCAATGATTTTGTTAAAGTGGCACCATGTGTGGACTTGATTTGTTTTTTCAAGTGGCTCAAATGCTGCATGTTTACTACAAATGTAACTGTGACCAAAATAATGGGTTGAAATAAAATAATCTTAATCCCGACTGAGGACAAAAGGTTCTTCCCCTTTTTCATGTGAGAAATTGAAATTAGCTCCTCATACTGAACTCCAAAACCATTGTCTCAAAACATTTAGCATAAAATAAATAGTTAAAAGTTCTGTAGTGTAGTGATCTAATAAGGCGGAAAATGGTAAACAATCAGAGGACAGGAACAAATCCGTTTTTTTTGTTGTTTTTTTTTATCCGACAACCAACGGTATAGGTTTCTCCACCACTAATAGTGAATGTTTTTTGGACAGCCATAAAGGAGGTTACCATAGAGACGGGCCAGTGAGCATGTGATAGGCCTAACTCTGAAACAGCAAGAATTGTCTCGAAAACCAATCATTGTGCCGCCTCCTGTCTACAAGGTCATTCATTCAGTCTGACGATGCCTGCTCAGCCAATGAGCAGCTCATTTTCAAGCTAATCAACAATAGTTAATAAAGCAGGCCTCCTCTACGGTGAAATGTAATAAAATGACAACACACGCTGTAAATGATGAAACATGTTCTCCTTTTTGAAAAATAAATTAAAAAAACGCACGGCAGCAATGTTACGTCTACACACGGCAGTCTAATTCTTATCACTTGTTTGCCACAGGCGCTGGTTCAATAATCCCTCACACAATAAAAAGACAGAATTGTGCATAGCGGTTGATGTAATGTACCAGTCAGATGATGATGATTGATGAGGATTCCTTATTGTTCTTTTATGAGTTTTCAGCACAAGCTGAGGCGAAATACCATTTTAGTCAATGTCAATATATGGCCCCAGGTGAAAAAAAGAGGCGACGCCGAAGCCTAAATCCATTCCGAAGCCTTATTTGATCGTCCCAGGCAGAAGGGAAAATCCATTTTGGGGGCACACCGAATCACATCACGGCTCCTCAATGCGGCTCAAATGTATTCGTACCTGTAAAACGCCATGTTCCTCGCATTTCTGCTTTGTGCATTCAGCTTTTCTTGACCCTCCATTTTGATTGTGTACAGTTGCGTGGAAAATCTAAGCCCGGTGTTTTCGCACAGACATTTTACATTCTCTTCCCCTTCATCGACCCTGCCTTACGTACACACCCAGGCAGCCATAATCCCCTCCTTGTAGAAGAAGGGATGCTGGCCAATAACTGAATGCAATAAACGATCAATTTTCTTCTATTGATTATCAAAATGAAAATTCATGACACAAATAAGCGTGCACAGCATCCACGACATGCATGTGTCCTCACGCAAATATACAGGTAGGTCGAAGGAAACAATAAGCAAATCTGAATGCACTTAAATGGAGAGGGAAGCTTTTGACCATTTGAAGGGAAAATGCATGTTTAGTATGTGTTTGAACTGGCCCCAAAATTCAAATGTGACCTCTGTGCTACGACATTGCACTTTAGTTTAGGAATACTAATAAAAGGCTGAGCTGGTTTTCGTCCCTCAAATGGAAAAATACAAACACTGGCAAACCTCACTGATGGAGAAAGGAGAAAACAGTCAATTGGGATTTTATTTAAATGCCACTATCAATCTGTTGTTATTTATTTTACATGTAAACATTTTCTAGCTTTTTTTAATGTAAATCTGAGGACATTTTCTGAAGCAAGGACAGTGGCAAATCAAATGTTCATTATATCAAGTACGTCACCTATTACTAAGGGCCACTGTGGCGCTGAGAGAATATGTAGCATCAACAGTTCAATTTTAAGAAAGAAATGAAAATACATTACAATATTTTCATTGAAAAGACTATAATAATATTGAAAACTCAATTTTTCCAAATGCAACCATTAAATATGATCCCGAACAGGTCCAATTTATCTGATCAAGGCCAGAGGTGCATTTTGGTGGCCAGCTTTGAAGGGTTCTATATGCGCATCTTGCGCCTTGCCTTCTTCACCTTCCTTTATCAAGGGTGTCAGCCTTTTGACAGCCATGAAAAATCAATTTCATGCCCACATTCTTTCTACCTCACTATGTGTGATACGTATCAATCAATAATAAATACAAACATTAAAAAAAAAAATCTGAGTGAAACTTACCATTCAAGATGCTCTGGAACAAGGTAAAAGCCAATATCCACATGCCCTGCTCCGTTCAATCCCCCCACAGCTATGCTTTCTCTTCTTCCTCACACCGGTGCCTTCCTGGGGTTCTCTTCAGAGCGTTAAGGGTGATGTTAAACATTTGTCTTCAAGCGAGCCTCCCCGAGTCTTGTACTTTTAATTTCTCCTGGCTACTTTTTTGCCCCACTTTTGGAGCATCAATGAGCCCTGTGATTGTCTCGGGGAGAGCTGTGCACACTCTCCTCTGCTCTGCGCCTTGCCGCTTCTCAAAAGGATGCTGAGGGGGTGAAGCCCAGGTGTGTGTGCGCGCGCGTGCGCACGTGCGTGTGTGCGAGAGTGTGTGCGTGTGTGATGCTGAGTCAGAGGCGTGTACAAAAAGACCATTTAACAATAGTAGGCTTTAACTGCCTAACTCAATGTAATAAAAAAAAAAAAGAAAGAAAAAGTCCGACGCTCTAATTACCTCAATTAACTAGAACAGTTTTTGGGAAGATGTTTGGAAGGATCAAATTAAAGGAAAAATAAATAAACAAGCGAAGACGCAAGAAAGGTTAAGGTTGTTTGGTGTCCAAAGTCAAATCATCTTCATCGCCTCTGTGCGTCCAGCAAGAGGCAGAGGCGAGCAAGCACATCTTCCCCGTGACGCTCTCTGTAGTCGCACCGCACGGACTCGGGGAGCATTACATTGAAAAAAAAAAAAAAAAAAAAAACTCTCCCCCTCTCCTCCCCGCTCTGCCCCTGCAGACGCTTTAATTCCTCATTGCCTTAAAGGAGCAGAGGCGGATACCGGTCGCGTCCTGAGGGCAACACGCCACTGGAGACGACACTTATTTGCATTAAAAACACGGCTGCATCCGACGCTGTGCTCAACCTCAGAACAAGTTTTTAGAGTCAAGAATAAAGTGCCATACAATTATTAGATGCGAAACGAAAAATTAAAATAATTTACTTAGAGCTGATCATTTCACAGGCTACCTCATCTATCACGTGATCTCCTGTTGATCTCTATATTTCTTGCTTGCACACAATCTTGACAACAAAAGTGATTCATATTCGTAAATCATTCACATTACTAAATGGTGTTCAAATATTATTATATTATCACAAGTGGTTCAAATGCAGGTCACAAGGCGCATGAGAATTTGATATTCTTTGTTATAAGAGGAAAAGCATGCTTTTTCTGGGTGCAGCCTGGTCCTAGCCAAACATTTCCAAGGTCATCCAATGTCAAATATTCAATGAGACACATGGGGGAAGAATAAAAATTATACCAAATGATCTTGAAATTTAGTGAAGGTCCGAAATAATTCTGAAAAACGAAAGCGTACATACATGCAGTAACGGTTGCATGAAATGCAGGGTTAAACCGGAGCATCCCCCACCCGTCAGGCACACGCATGATGCACAAATGCATGCTCCGCGCTGCCTCCCTCAAACCCCATAATCCAGCCAGCACTGGCAACGCCACCATCCGTCCATTTTAATGCCTGCCTTGAAGTCAAGGGTGTAGCTGTAGTAGCCGAAGAAGCCCGCGGGGCCTGTCCACAGAGCTGGGTTACACTCGATGTGATATTACCAGCAGGGTAGTAGTCTGCATCTCATTCTCTATTCCACATGACAGAATATACAGAGAGTCATGTTTATTTACTGCAGGATATTCATTGTCTGAACTCACTCTAAGGCTCAGGCAATGATGCTCTGAAAGAAAAACAAACAAAGGATGGATAGCAAACAAATTTACAGCATTGTCTGCCCATTGTCTGTTTTAGTCCCATCCCTGCCTGGACACAAAGAAGCATGTGCTTTAAAGAGCTCATATTTCTGTTTGCTGTCCAGAGTTTTTCTGATATGTTACAGAGGTTCTGTCCACTGTCTCATAGTGGGCTGCAAAACATTTTCTTGCATCTCTTAAAAATACCAAGTATTACCAGTCTCAATTTTCAGTGGGAGTGATAAATAAGAAACCCTCGGCAAATCAGGGCAGTAGGTCAGAGATACCGCCTATCATTGACAATGGATTAGAAACACAGCGCTGGTGTTTTAGCGTGAGATTTTGGTCATTTAAAGCCAGTTCTTTCATTTATTATTATTATTATTATGCATTTATTCTAGCCATAGAAGGTGACATTAAAAGTCTGCCAAGGCAAATAAATACAGAGTGAAGAAAATAACACCAACTGTGGATTCAAGACCGAGAGAGCTGGGGTGTTTGGAATTACAAGGGGGCATCTGACATTTTGGGGGACAAAAGGCATTGCTATAATCCAGCTCAGTAAACAGACTCGTGACAGATGCTGAAGTGTAGGACAAGTTGTGTCGAAGAAATCAATTCAGTGGTGTGTCAAAATCCAAAAGCTGCAAAGCGCATACAATTCCAAAAGAGTAAATGCTAATGTTAGCTGTTCTTGCGAAATGCTCACGAGCCAGCCACCTAGTATCTTACCCGCTATCAAAGGTAGACTACAACATTGATTTTAGATTTTACAGTTGTTAACTTTTAGTACACTAGTGTGACTGAGATGAGACAACTTGGTCATTTATCATTAAAGTTAAGAGAGTGTTTTATTAAATTCTAATAGAACAATGGTTAACTAAGTTTCACATCTACAGTATATGAAAATGATGAATGTTCAAAAGAAACCATTGTCTGTACAGATAATCTGATTCATTATTATTATTTTTTTTATGACTATTTTTTAAATTATAACAAGTAGATTGGAAGGCCTAGATCATGTAATGGATTTTGTGTGACCTTTAAGGATGCACTACATGTTCTTTGCGGTCTGTAATGCAGTCTCGTTGCACTTGAGTACAAATTGCAAAAGGTTCAGTTTGAAGAGGGGTGCGTGTGTGTACAGTGTACACACACACACACTCATGCCACTGTCCACATACTCCATACGTTGCCCAGTATAAGCACACTTTTACAATTTGTGTTTGACAACAAACATACATGGAGTAACATCAATACTGACCAATGACTTTGCAGTGAGCAGCTGACAGCAGGTGTGTTTGACTGCTCTGCAAGTTGAAACAGATTGGGAGGCCCTAATTGACATTGCAAACATTTTTAGGCTCTTAGCAAAATAACAATGAATATCCATTGCTCCTCACACGAGCTCTTCCGGCCCCTATGGAAAACAGGTGCTGAGTTCATCACTTACGCCAGGAGGACAGCTGAACACAATAGGCTTGTTGTGTGAAAGACAATACGTTAAATTTTCACACCGAAGACAAGAGCCTTGGCATGCAGGCGAGATGCTGAACGCAAATGCCCCAGCTTTGAAACATATTCCAAAACCAATCCTGTTTTTGTAGGCTATACCCAAAATATTCTCATCAGACCTAAAATATTGATGCGTCAACAATAATAAAATCCTGGGGGCGAGGGGTCGGGTGGGAGGTAATGAATCACAATTCTTCCACATAGGTACAAATGATTCGTAAGTGCGGCACACTCTCCAAGTTTAGAGTAAATACTTCATTGTTTTTACATTACATACACTACTTTTCAAAAGTTTGGGGTCACAGTTTTATGTTTTCCATGGATACAGTCTTATACTGTAAATACAGTAGGCACTGCCATTCAAATGATTGGGAGTCATAAACTTTTTTCCAAGAATAAGAAGGTCAAGTCTGTATCTTGATTCATTTAATGTTCTTCTCATTTTCTGAAGAAAAAAAACAAACTAAATAGAAGCTAAATGTCTTTTCATCTATTTGTTTACATTTTATTTCTACCTCAAACTGTGTGTTTGTGTCTTCTTTCATTGTTGTGTTTACGTTATTACAATTGTAATTGCTTGACACCAGATCCCAGATAATAACAATAATAAATGCGTACTAGATGACGAGTACTGCAATATATGAAAACAATCTCATGATACAAACATGAATAAAAAATGATTCAATTTCAAGCCAGCCATATTTTAAACATGGGCAGAATAGATTTTAGGGTGGGCTTGAGTTTGCTGTGTGGGTGGTGGTGGTGGGGGGGGGGGGGTCATTTTAACCCCCCAGCATGATGCCAAACCATGATAAGTGAATGTGACAATGAGACCCTTGGGCTTCTGCACAGTCTTGGTCTTGCTGTGTGGCCGCGTGTGCATGTACGTATGAGACAATTCATGAACACGACACGCAAACAAGGCCACGATTCCTTGTTCAGTAAAGCTCACACTGGCATCTGAGCTCTAGTGTGCTCTTCATTTCACTACTAAACTCATTATAGATATTGCAACAGGATGGGGGATGTCAACAAATATCATCTATCGATATGATCACGTGCAAAATTACATTCAGTAATACAATTCGATTTGAAACTAACGTCTGCGAGTAGTCATTAAACATGAGAATTATAACGTGATTTATTCTTCAAAGTCTTTGCACATGTTTTCAACACAAAACATATTCAATAGATTGAGAACCAAATCACCAAAATCACTTTGTAGGCTCTTTAATTGGACTCCAGGTTGACTAACTCCTGACTCTGATTAGCCTTTGGAGAAGTCATTATCGTCTAGAGGCCCTATTTTTGTGCCTAGTGCAATTAAGTCTCGCACAATGTGCTGTCTAACTGTGCACATGGGTGGATTTTTTTTTCTTTTCTTTTGCCATTTTTGTAGACAGGCGCAGTTGTGGGACTAAATACAGCCGACTTGATTTCGGCAGCCAATGGAAGTGGCTTGCCTCATTCCTATTAAATTCAGGGCAGAATAGACGCGGAGTCTACATGCCCGTGCTGGACATCAAAGTACTTGTAAAATGCCTTTGGAACTGGAAGTAGAATCCCACACACGGATGATGAAAAGTTGCCTCCTGCAAAGTCGACACTTGAAGGCCGCCTGCATCTTCTGATTGTAGGTCAGTATTGTCTAGTAAGAACCCCAGCTACAGTTGAGCAAATACAGTATGTAATTTGCATTTATTGAAATGTATTACCTTCCACTATTGCTGTGGTCAAATTTGCATGTGATCCCATTAACCACTATTGGACGATGCAAAGTATTAAAGAAAACACATTTCTGCAGAGTCACACAGATTCAATTGAAAAAGGAGCATACCGGCCCATAGGACCCACAGCTTTTGTGGTCCCTTTGGCACACCGCATCCCTGGTGTGTGTGCAGACCGGCTGGGTAATCCCTCAGGATGGAGCCTCTTGTTTTGACAACTTCTGCGAAGCCTGGTGTCGCTTACAACAACACACAGACTGGCCAATCATCAGCAAAACGTGAGGCCTCAGATCACTCCTTGGTCACCCAGAGCAGGATCAGGTTGCCCGTACACTATGCGAGCCATTAGCTCAGAATAGAAACAATCTCAGTTGTGGCATAATGATACCCTTTGTTTGTTCAGACAATGACATTGATAAGAGATGAGGCCGGCTCGTGGCTTCTCACAGATGTGTGTATAAGGTTACATGTTGCTTGCACAGAAGTGAGGTGGCCACTTAACTTAACTAAGTTTGACTTTGACCTGTCCCACCCCGGGGATCAATCAACTTCACGAACCAGGCGTCCTCTTTAAACAGCCTCATCAGAAGAGTTGAATGTACCAACTGTGGTAAGAGCAGAATTATAAAATATAAAGATATGGTTCATGTTGAGGTGAGAGGAAATAACTTTCATGAACAATTTCATTTTGCACCCAGCTTGGATAAAAATGCACAAGATTATATACGGTACATCCATCCATCCAGGGGAAGATGATACAAGAGTAGAAAAAGGTCCACGCAAACTACACGACACTCAGCCATGTGAACAACACAACTACAGGGCAGGTTGCAGGGGGAAAATATTTTGTTTAAACAACCCAAAATAAAATATTGTGTGATAGAAATTTTAGAGCGAAATCTTATACTGAGAAAATAATAATAATGAAGGGCCGTTTTGTGGAGTGAAAGAAATAAGATTGTAGGATAGGCAGCTGATGGATAAGAGAAAGGGGGGGGAGAATTTAGGAAGGATGAGAAGTGGAATGGTTGTGATGATGATTTGTACTCTCTGCGCATATAGCATCTGGTCTCCATCCTCTACTGCTTAAAAACTAGAAAAATCAATATCCGCTGTGAACAGTGTTCCTCCATAAACTGCATCATTTAATATATAAGACATCCAAAATATGATTTTTCATCCATTTTCTCAGCCTCATATTTCTGAACTTATGCACCCCCCTTCTTTCAGCCTGTGCTCTGACAAAGACTTCAGCTGAAGAATCGAATCAGGGTTGTCGTTAAGATATCCGACTTTGCAGCTTCGCAACTCAATCTGACTCGGGGTTGCAGCGTTGCCTAGTAACGATAGCACAATGCTGACCTTATCTATGTGGTCATAAAAATGTATGAAGAACCCCCACCCCATCGCCTTGTCTTGAACCTCCTCCTTCAAGCTTCTGTTCAGCTTTTCCTTCAACAACACTACCACCACCCTCAAAGCTCTTATCTCCCCCACCATAGAACATCTTGCCAAAGGATAAGCCCCCTCTACCCCAGTCATGGCAGGAGGAAGGGCGAAGACTCACACACTTGAGACTTTTGTTAAAAACACAATCTGCAATATAGTTGAACAATTCATATGCGCCCAGACCAACTCAGAAAGAGCACCAGTGGGTGGACGTGGGAGGCAGAAGGATGGAGATTGCATGCTATGAAACTGATGGATAGGTGTAGGAAAAGAGGGACACACTCAAGCACAAAGGATGCACAAAGCACCACTGCAAGGGCAGCTTCGCAATACAAGGTTAGTTTTTACAGTCATTTCCCCTAATGGATTGTGTTTATCAAAGTACTAGTAAGGTACGAATCTGGTTTCTATCGACATGAGTCCTTAAAGAGCCAAGTTTGGCCTCTCTAATTGGCTCTCGCCTTGCAGTCCCTATTCTAATGAGGGGAAAAAACTCCAGGCGTTGCACCTGAAAGTCACAATGGGAGTATGAGTAGATATGAAAGTAAATTGTATTTATAAAGCACTTTTCACAGAGAGGACTCACAAAAGGTCGAGTGTATAAAATACACTATCACAGCAGATCACATTTTAGAGTTAATATGAGGAAAAAAAACGAATCGATCAAATCAAAACAAAGCAAAAATAAAAAATGGAATCGTGTAAACTGAAGAGGCAGCACTTTGCTGAAATTTGCTTTCCAAAATTTGGTGTGGATGGATTGCAATGCTCTTTTGTTTTTAATCTTGTGTGAAAGAGCTTTGTTGCGACACATTGGGCCCTTTTTTTGTTCCCTGTGCATGTTAAGTGTGAGACACAGTCTAGAAAACGTTTTGATAATTCTGCAGACGCAGCTTGGCAAAGTCAAGTACGTTTATAAGGAACTACAAGAAGAACTCCACAGAGGATGAAACTTGGAGACCACCTGTCCCGATTGTGCTGTTAAAACACCAACAATGGAATTTGTTAGTCTTTCACGGACCACATACAATGACATGCAAGCTTTTCTACATAATTTCATTAACAGCCTCATGTACATGTAGAAAACACAGACATTGCTCCTAGAGCAAAGAACTCTAATGAGGACAGTCACAGTTTCACAGTCCACTATAGCAGCAACATCTGCTCTGAGGCATCCAACGCATCAGGTGGGTATCTGAACAAACACAGATGGCATGCGTACGTGTGTGTGTGTCTAAGTGTGTGTAGCATTACAGTAACAAGGCAGGCTGGTGAGGGCACGAGCGGTGCCTTGAGGCAACAAGCAGCAGGGTGGCAGTGATACTGACTCCCATGGCGCCGTGTTATGGCGCTAGCCTAAATGACTCATCTTCATGTCACTAATGCTTATCCTATGAATGAACAAACAGATACATAACAGAAAAGGCAACACCACCCTCGGAAGTGTCCAAGCCTCGTGCTTGCTTACTCGGGCAACAGAGAGGCATTGTCTGCCACAGATGTCTGTTAAATGAAGACTATAATAGCATGTGTTGGTAGTAATTGAGCAGGTGCACGTGATGTTTGGCCTGTCCTACTTATATTCTTCTCAGGTTCTCCTCATTTGAACTACCGACTTTCCGGCAGCGATGACGCCTTATTAGCAAGCTCGGGCTGCGGAAGAGACAGCTCGTTATGAACAACATGCAGTACGTCAATAGAACGTGAGGGACTTGGAATAAACATGACGCCCCAAAATGCGTCTTTTTAACGTTTCACATGTAGACCACATACAAGTGCATGGGTGATAATTCAGTATGGTATTAAAATGCATATTCAGCAAATCTGAGAACAGTGTAACAGCTGCGATCGGATTTCTGGACCACCTTTCTGTGTGGAGCCTATCCCGTAAGGATTTTGTGCAAGAGTAAATTGTACTGGTTGCCAGCCAATCACAGTCAACGTGCCGAATAAATACTAACAATATGGTGGGACATTCGCTTAAAGAATAAATATTAGTATGCTAATATTGTTTGAATCCACAGGAACTATGCTGTCCAATACTATATAGTCCATTATTTCAACATTGCGGGAGTACGAACCAACATGATGTTTTGCTTGTGTACATATACTATGCCAGCATTTCCTCTCCCATCAACAGTAATGATCAGAGCGCAGGATTAAGCACCGATGTCCCAGTAAAGGAGATTTGCACTGGACCACTGCTTCTCCTAATCTGCCTAATTTTCTCATCCACAGATGATCCTGCAACACTTGAGGCCTAAGAATGGAGTAGAGTGCCTTGTTGTGGTCATTTGTTGAATTGCAAGAATGAGGGTCTTTTGTCAAAGCGATTCATCATGATACTCTCATGGGGCTGATTGCACTCATTTATTTTGACTTCATCCTAATCCCTGTTTGGATTCTGAACAATGACAATTTGGTTGTGAATCGAATATGATATGGTAGAGGGAGGGAGGGGAAAAGAAAGAGAGAGAGATGGATGGATGGATGGATGGATGGATGGATGGATGGATGGATGGATGGATGGATGGATGGATGGATGGATGGATGGATGGATGGATGGATGGATGGATGGATGGATGGATGGATGGATGGATGGATGGATGGATGGATGGATGGATGGATGGATGGATGGATGGATGGATGGATGGATAGATGGATGGATAGATGGATAGATAGATAGATAGATAGATAGATAGATAGATAGATAGATAGATAGATAGATAGATAGATAGATAGATAGATAGATAGATAGATAGATAGATAGATAGATAGATAGATAGATAGATAGATAGATAGATAGATAGATAGATAGATAGATAGATAGATAGATAGATAGATAGATAGATAGATAGATAGATAGATAGATAGATAGATAGATAGATAGATAGATAGATAGATAGATAGATAGATAGATAGATAGATAGATAGATAGATAGATAGATAGATAGATAGATAGATAGATAGATAGATAGATAGATAGATGTGAATCTGCCCCCCACCTCCACTTCCTTACAAAATGGACATTCATGATGAAACGGCAAATTATGTGTTCCATGCTCAGTAGCACAAGTAAGCAACACATCCTTGTTCCTCTTCATTATGATGCTTTCAGACCATGGAAACACGACAAAATATCACAAACTAAGCAGGAAGTACACTTCAATTCGTTCATTCACAAGACCCAATGCATGACAAGCACCACACAGGAATAATGTCACAGTCTTTCCTTGTATTTTTGAAATTATTGTAAACATGGTGGTTGACTCAAGAGAGTGAGAAAGATGACGGTGAACATGTGACAAGTCTAACTGTGGATTCGTGAGGAATTCACAGTGAAACAGTGGATGCCTTTGTGAGGAACAGACAGCATAGAAAAAGGCCTGTGACATTGATCTTGCTTAACTTCTCGCTGGGAGCCTCATTTACTTCCCTAGCATTTCCTTTACATCAGAAAAAAACTCTTGACAGATAAGGATGTGGATAACCACCATGTGTAAAGATTTGTGTAAAGATGAATGACAAGAAAACAAGTTTAAAAAAAAAAACTCAAGATAATAGACACATGTTACTAGACATAACTTAGACTTAGACTTAGACAGACTTTATTGTCATTTTGTAAGCACCTTGGAAACCATCAAACAAAACTTATTGTATGAAGACATTTAAATGTTGCTAACATACAAGAAAATGTTTTTCTTTGTGGAGCAGTTTTGCCAATCAATGAGCTTCCAATTTTTAAGGAGTATTTTTGTTGCCACTTTTTGCCAATTTTAGTGACCTGATTCTATCAATTGTTAGCATTTTTGTCGAGGCAATTACTGTTATACAACAAATTACAACAACTGCTATTACTACTATATTATTTTCAATGAAAACAACCTCCAATAATTAAAATACTCAGTGTCAATCAAATTAAATGATTTCCAAAACAAAATTTAATGGGGTATGTCTTTACTGTTACTTATTGATTAAATTATTTAGAAACGGCTCACATGTTTCAAATAGCAGGGAATAAGGACGGAAAATTGGATCAAATTCATTCATAAGACTCCTTAAACTAGTATCAATGGATTAAAGGGTATTTGTGTAACTTGTGTTGTCTGTAGGCGTGTCAATGGAACTATCCCGAGATGTGACGCGAGTTCAATCACATGGTTTCGTTTACTGACTTAAGGCA
Source organism: Syngnathus typhle (assembly GCF_033458585.1). Taxonomy (NCBI): domain Eukaryota; kingdom Metazoa; phylum Chordata; class Actinopteri; order Syngnathiformes; family Syngnathidae; genus Syngnathus; species Syngnathus typhle. The sequence goes on from NC_083743.1 coordinate 12,109,600, forward strand.
GATAAGAAATCAAGTTGAGCTAAATTAAGATCAGCAATTCCGCCGCTCTGACTACAGAATAAAACATATATTTTAATGGGGCAATATACGAAAACAACTTTTAAAAAACAAACGCACCCAGATTCATAATGTGTGTGACAAATATTTTTTTGTGATTTATATCTAACACATTTGTATGATTGTAGTTACTTCTCTTGCATAAAGTCTTCAACTTGTGGATAAATTTATATGTCACCCTAGCTTTTGTTTTGAAGGTACACACCGGAAGTGTTTAATGATTTAGTTAAATGCATTTCTCCCAAAGACGCGAAGCATGTTGAAGTTTCACTTTCCCACAGTTGCAATTATAAACGTTGACTGCATCGTCACAATGAGGACGTGAATAGTTTCTACTTGACGCACAGAAGTCGGCAGTGATGGCGTTTCAGTAATGGCTCCACTACAAACTTAGGAGCCAAACTTTTTCACTTGGAATCTCTCACACCCAGATCTGGCCTCTCTAAATTGGGGAAAACAGCAGTACCATGGCACACTGCGTTTACAATCCTATTTTTGCATTTGTTTGCAGCGTTTGCCTAATCGGCCTGAGCAAGAGTTATTTGTCCATACCTCTGAAAATCTACCCGGGGAAGTACAACGTGTCCTCGCGAGGGGGTTTGTCCGTCACTCGCCTCGTCGCGCTCGCTCCTGATGGGAAGGGTCTCTCTCTGGCTTCCGATCCCAGTGGTCAAGTCAACTTTATGGACATGGTGGGTAACCTGCAAGGGGACTCCGGCAGAGGCTACTACATCGAATTGTTGATTGGCACTCCTGCACAACGGGTAAGTGTCGTTTCCTCATTTGATCTGGATCAGTCAAGACCTCAATCACTACTGCTCTTAATGTTTGTGTTTTGTTGTGGCATCATCCTCAGAAGTTGAAAAAAGCAACAAATCTACAAAATAAGGTGTAGAAACTGCAACTGTCTGTTTTCAAATTCAGGGATAAAAGTAAAATGTTGTTAGTAAAATAAATACTAGTACAGATACCTGAAAGATGTACTCATTTCTCACTAGTGCAGGGAACACCTTTCATAACTTTATTAACTAACTGCCTGCCAGTCATTGGTAAAAATGTACAAAGAATGCTTCCAGGACTTGTAACAAAAGATCTCAAACCCAAACTACAAGTTTCCGCCCTTCAGTGTGGGCCAACAACAGAGATCAACGAGATCCTACAGTGTTTGTTTCAGAGAGTGCACGAGACAATGTAAATTGTGGACATAACTTGTGGCTGTTTGACAATGCGTCTTCTTACAATGCTCCGTGCATCTGACAGTTCCTGGTCAAGAAGAAATTGCCATGATGGAGCAACCTCCCAAATAAACTGACGTTGCTCTGTGTGATTTTAAATAATTAAATAAATACATAAATGTTTTAACCCTTTCCGGGTTATCAGAAGGACCCATCTTGAAGATGTCTGTCTGCATGACAATATAGTACCGCAACATAATAGGTAGGGCACAGTTATTTCCACTCTAACTTGTGCAACCTGTTTTGTTGTTCCATTACGTGCTTTGCATAGTACCTGCCCCAAGAAAATGAGGAAGAAACACAAAAGCAATCTGTTGTTAATCAGAATTTTCAGATTTTTTTTTAACACCTTTACTGTATACATTTCTTACATTGTCTTGAGTAGTTTTAAATAAAATAAAAAAAGCTATTTTGAAATACACAAATTCACACCAATTACAAATGAATACAATTTCTTTCCACAGAAAAATCTATTTACAAACTGTCAAGTTCATGTGAGATGACATCACCATTATTGTGTAACTGCAATTTGAGGAAAGTCATTTCCGGAAAAGACAAAGTAACAACAATGGCAAATCAAGGAAAGAAGTACTAATCATACTCAGCGTCAAGTTATTCCTGAAAATCGAACTTGAATATAAAGTTGCCAAAACACAGGCAACATTGTGCATACAAATACTAAAACCTTGGTTTTTGAAAGCCAGCTGTCAGTGGCCTGAAATTGAGTTTACAACAGAGTTACAGTTTCCATTTTTCATGCTTGAAAACAGGAGTCTATGAACGGAGGGCCTCCACGTGCCTGTTAAACTATGGGATGAGCAAGTAGATCAAATCAGACAATTTAGAACACAGGGCCCGGTATCATTCACAACACGTTATTGTTGCTTTATATCGTAGATTAATTTGAACAAGAATTGTTTTGATGATCTGCCATATTATCAGTACAGGCATGAAATGATCATTTCGGTAAAGCCCAGCTAAAACTGTAAAAACAGCGATGTTCTCTCTCCCTCCTACTTCTTGAGCCATGTTTTCTGAAAAAGGTGGCTTCTGGATTTTACAGCCACTATGCCATTCATATTAGGACTCTCCACTGCATCAATCAAAGAAATCCTTTTTTTACATATAAATTAAGAGCAGAATATTATGTCAAAACCATACATTTTAGAGTATTTACATGCATTTCATGTTGTGCCGCTTGACGCAATGCAAATGTGTGTACGCGAGCAACATGTGACGCTCTCCAGCTCTCTTGGCGACATGCTACAGATATCGTTTGATAATTGAACACAGAACATATTGTCTTACTGTTCTTTCATAAATCAGTATGCATAACCAGTATGGTGGGATAGTGTGGTGTCTGTGGAGTGCATGCAAAAGCTGCACTTTACAGCCCGGAGGTGTGTAGGTAGACTCAGCCCCACTCACATGCGCTCACATGATGTTGGCCTGTGAGAACCACTGTTTCTTAGCAGGCAGCTGACCGGGATTACGAGGCACCCATGAGGGCTGAGCTGCCCCGTACTTCTACTGAGCAGCCACTCTCCAGTCTTGGTTCTGCATTCTGCTTTTCATTGCGATTAGACAGAAATATGCCCGTTCCAACGACTTTGTTTAGCTTACTCGATATGTAAAGTGCCTAACAAGGTCATATTAAAGTTTAAGGGTGTTTAAATGGTCCCGGGCGGATTAGGCTATTAAAAATACATAATGCTTCAGGGTGCTGTAGGTTTAACTCTGTTTTCTCGTTCTGGCGAAAGATCTCATTAGTTATTTCACACAGTCTTCTCAACCGTGTCAAGTTACACGGATGAGAGCTTGTGAAGACACTTAGCACTTGAGCGTCCAGTGTTGCTGCCCTGCTTTGTCAACTTCAGAGCTGGACTTGCTTAAGTGTAGTTTCAACACAACTGTAGGAATAAAAGCATCCACAGCAGGCATATTTGTGTTAGATGACACGATGTTTTGTATAAACAGCTTTCGCTTCATCGTGGTATGGTTTGGCCCGGTATCGTTGGCTTGCATTTCAAAAGCGGACTGGCCGGTGCTCAGTTATGTGACAGTTTGTGAGCAGTATTGCAGACGAAAGTGTGCAATCTGTTTTTTTCTCAATTCTGATTTTTCGCAAATCCAACTTGGCACACTTTCATATGTAATCCTAGATTGGAGACTGATTTTTTTTTTTGCAATGGTACCTTTGTATGATGACCCCGGTCGCCTTTGGTATCTGACCTTCATTTCATCCAAAGTCCTAAATGACCTCTGCATGGGTGGAAGGAGAGTGCTTGGAGCTGGGAAATCAAATCTGCAAAGTTGTTTTGAGTAACAGTTTTGACTTTGTATCTGACTTTAATTGAATCCCACTTGAAACATCTCTTCTCACGACACTCCGCTGGAGAAATAAGAGGATAAAAATTAGCCACTCCACGTTGGATCACATAGCTATAAAACATCCATATGATTTCACAATAATGTGTCAAACCTTCAGTGTTATTAATGTGAAATGATGATGTGATTACATTAACAGCGCCAGTGTTAAATGAGGCGCTGTCTAAACGAGCCACTAATTGTCGCATCTGTTAGCATGTGGCGGCGACACGGGTTGAGGCGGCGGCGGCGGCGGCGGCAGCGGCGGCTGGAGAGCTCCGCATTCGCTAATTGCTACAAACAGGTGTCAGATGCACATTGTCGCCACAGACGCCACCAATTAGACAGTGAGAGATCAACTGCGTGTGACTGCAGGCCGCTTCAGCATCACAGTGGGAGTGTTTGCCTGAGGCGCAGTAGCCAAGTAGAGCGAGGAAAGTGCGACTGGAGAATACAGCACAGGCGGATCACCATGAGGAAATGCACAATGCACCATTTCACTCCCCTGACTTGTTTGGCTGGTTAAGACCTATGGCAGTGATGCCATCCAAAAATCACAGTTGGTATTTTACATGGCGCAGTTAGCGCACGTGGACCAGTGCCACTGCAGTGAGGGGGAAGCGATAAGCAACACATTGACGATAACAACCTACGTCAAGGAAGTTAAGGTGCCAAGACATTGTGTGAAAATTGGACAGAGCGTGAACCAAGGAAGAATTCTTTGCATTTAGGAACGATTGTTTCAAACATAGCTAGAAACTTTTTTTCATGGCCTTGCTGATTGAAATAACTCTTAATTGTACTTTGTTTTTATACGTGCTATGAATAACAAAGTGTTATTCTTATCTGAAGGGCTGGACAAGACAATGCGAGGAAGTAGTTAAGATTGTTCAAAAAATAGGCTATTGGCGTATGCATTCTGAAATCCCCCTGGAACCGGAAATGTAGGCAGCTAAGGTTGAATTGAGCTGTGTCTGGTGTTGATGTTGTAGCCCAGCATTCTAACACAGCCATAAATGAAGGTTGGCAACAGATGGGTTTTTGACCTTTTTTTTTCTTTTTTTTCCTGGCCTGAAATCAGCCCAGACTTTCTGCAAAGAGCGGCTTGTGGGTAAAATCTTGAGTAGCTCCGTGGCTGTGAGTTACCGTATTAGGTTAATGTCCCCATCAGGGTAAAGAGACACTTGCATAAGGGTGTTAATGTGGCCTTCCATTTAGTGGTGAAGGTTAAAGACGTCACAAGCAAATTATTTCCCGCTCATTAATTTGATGCCTGGAAGACAGCATTATCTCAACTGCAGTTAGTTAGCCGCTTGCCACTGTGTGCGTAACGCTGGACACGTCGCGCTCTCATGCCAGAGCCTGCAGTCTGTTATGCATTGACTTGAGGATAACATTGGGGAGTAACCCTTACAAGTAAGGTGGTTTGGTGAAACTTTATCTTAATAGTTTGCCTGACACTAGAACGTGTGCAAACTGAGGTGGGGCAGGGTTGTAGCCCAAAGGCAATGTTTGTTAACGCAGCAGCTCCTATTTGGTGTCTTTCAGCTGAACATCCTGGTGGATACCGGTAGCAGTAACTTTGCAGTGGCCGCGGCGCCGCACCTATTTATTACTAGCTACTTCAACACTGCACTGTAAGTAACTGGAACATGTTTGGAAATGTTGTTTGACTGAATGAATGTAGTGATTTGACGCTTGTGATGACTTAATAAGTTACAAATTTTATCCATGATTTTCTTGTGATGTCACCAATTTGTCCTACAGATGCAAATATTTATTTATACGGTGACATGTCGTAAAAAGTGACAGATAATGAAATTTAGAACTATCGTAACGTCTGTTTGAATTTGGCTACTGTCTGTGTGTAGCTCTAGTTCCTTCAGGTCAGATGGCCAAAGTGTAGCTGTCAGGTACACCCAGGGGAACTGGATGGGGGAGCTCGGTGTTGACCGTATCTCCATCCCCAATGGCCCAAATGGTACCATCAGTGTCAACATCGCTACCATCTTGACATCTGAAGGCTTCTTCCTACCTGGGATTAACTGGCAGGGCATCCTCGGACTAGCCTATCCCATGCTGTCTCGGGTAAGTCAAATAAGATGTGCTGCTTCGAAATTATCAAACAAAAACAAACTTAAAAATGATGTGATATTTCCGTCAGTGCTGATTAAAACTACTTGCGTGGTGAAATGATACCAACACATAATGATATTGGCATTATTCAAATGTAATAATACATCAAAAATATCGATTATGCAAACAAATCTAGAAAAATAAAGCGTGTGTAAAATGAAATTTGAATGGATTACCTTTGCTGTAATCAATGGTGCTATGTGATGAGGAGTCGTTACATCTTAATTTCACTCGCCTTGTAGCCACATCGAATGGGAAAATACATGTCAAATAAAGCAACCGTTGTTTATGTAATTTAAGTGTTTGGGAAATTCCTTAGTTCAGTCAGGAAAATAGAATCACATCGCAAAAGCTAAATGTGCCTTGACTAGCACAAATAAATGATTTTGTTTGCTTTTGTGTTTTGTTTCAATCAGCCAGATTCATCTGTGGAACCATTCTTCGACTCTGTGGTCAAGCAGCTCGCTATCCCGGATGTCTTTTCCTTACAGATGTGCGGCACTGGAATTTCTGCTAGCAGCGTAGTCGACCCACCGGGTGGTAGTCTTGTGAGTAGTCAGCAGGGTTTAGCGCACAGAGGAATTTGAGTTGGAAATGATGATACATCACAAGGATGGATTGTTAAGAAAAAGTGACTTCATGTGGAGGAAATGGAAGTGTTATTGTGGCAACGATCCATTGCCAAATGTCTGATCATAAGGTGTGGGGGTTTTTTTGTGTGTGTGTGTGTATGCTTCAGATCTTCGGTGGGGCTGAACCAACTCTGTATCGGGGGCAAATGTGGTACACCCCTATAGTTGAGGTATGGTACTACCAAGTGGAGGTTCTAAAGCTGGAGGTTGGTGAGCAGAACCTGGACCTTGACTGCAGAGAGGTGATTGTTGGATTCAGTGGAATAGTCAACAACTGCATGCACAATAAGTAAAACTAACAAACAATTGACATTTTAAGATGAAATCAACCTAAAGCGCATGTTGAACTCGACAAAAAGAGCCTCACCTGAAGAAAATTGAAAGTATGCTGAACTGACAAGCTGTACTTGTCTGTCTCACCGTTCCTTCTCAGTATAACATGGATAAAGCAATAGTTGACAGCGGCACGACGCTACTGCGACTTCCCGTCAACGTCTACAACGCAGTGGTAGACGCCATCACACGCAGCTCTCTGGTACGCCAACGTCTTTCGACAGGCAATGATGAAACATTTTGTCAGTGCAAAAGAGATGAAGGGGCGGATGGCACTGTCACTCAAGGATGCAGTTTCTATAGCACAATTCAGAATGTACTATACAGAATATGCTAAAGGAGGGGGGGGGGATCTTTATTTCTTATTTGAAAATGCTAAAAACATGATGGACTGTTAATAGATCAATGCCAATTAATAGAGTATTTAGAGCTCTTGTTGTGTTGCTAGTGGGACATTTTTTTTCTTTCATTCATTCAGATCCAGGAGTTTTCATCAGGCTTCTGGGATGGGACCAAGTTAGCATGCTGGATGAGGGGCGATACCCCCTGGAGATTTTTCCCCAAACTATCCATCTACCTAAGGGACACCAACACCAGCGAGTCCTTCCGCATCACCATCCTTCCTCAGGTACAGAGATGCAAGCACGGAGCTTCATCAAAAGATTCCTAACCAGTCTATCATCACGTTTTTTTTTTTTTAAAGCTGTACATCCAGCCAATCGCAGATGTGGATGGCACGCTAGACTGCTACCGCTTCGGCGTGTCGTCATCTGCTAACGGCCTTGTCATTGGAGCGACGGTTATGGAGGGTTTCTACGTGGTGTTCGATCGAGCCAACCGTAGACTGGGCTTTGCCCTCAGCAACTGTGCCGGTGAGCAAATGTGGAAAGAATCGTCCCTGCAGTCAAATGATCGCATTTCTAGAGAATTACAATGTCCCATCACTGGAAAGCTATTTTTGGGACAAGCTCGCGGGTTACTCATGAGGTTCTAATGGGCTACCTGGTGTCCGTGGGCACCACATTGGTGAACCCTGCTCAATACTATAGTTACTTTACTTCAAGGCACGACCTATTACACCATCAGTGATGCATTGCCAGATTTAAAGATTCAGAACCATTTTTTTTGTGTGCATATTTTGTTGAGGCATGAGAAGTAGTTTGGCTCCTGTGTTGTTTCTGCTTGAATTTCTTTCCTGTAGTAGAAAGGTTTTGTTTCCTTTCCCTTCTGCCCTCCCAAAGCACGCCGTGTGTCGTTGGGCAGATAGCGAACAGTTCTCTCAATGAGAGGCTAAGTGTTCTTTGCTTTGAGCTGTTTAGTGGTCTCCATAAATCACGGCAATTATGCATCATTATACAGGATCTAATGTTTCAGAGATGGAATAACAACTTTCTTTAAGCATAATTATTGTATATTTATATACTGTCTCATCTTGTACCTCTAATTGCCAACAAATTAGAGACAAAAGGCGTGGCTGAAGAGCTAGCGGCCAATCATTCGTGCTGACCTTTTATCTAGTTAACCCAGAAAAGCTCATTTACTTTTACACTAATTGTAATTGTGTTGAAGTTTCATTTTTAAATTCGGAACTGCCTGTATACTCTTATTGTGACCTTCAGCTTTTTCCAGTTGCTACATTTTAATAGTGTGGGTTTCCTCTAATGTGATGTTTTCCCACAGTGAGTGGCGGTGTGGCTCTGTCCGAAATCGACGGGCCCTTCTCGGCAGCAGACGTGGCGTCAGACTGCTCCGGCCGAGCGCTGAAGGAGCCTCTCCTTTGGGTGATCTCCTACGCGCTCATGGCAGTGTGCGCCATCATCCTCATCATCTTGCTGCTTCTGCTGGTCCTGCCTTGTCGACGGCGGGGCTACTCCGGGGAGATAACCGACCAGTCCTCTCTGGTGCGACACCGTATCAAGTGACTGAGAGCGAGGGCAACAGGCGCAAACGGGCGGGGTGCAAGCGAGCAAAGCGCCACCGCTGAGGTGGTGGGAAAAGAAGTGAGGCTGCACAAGGTTGATGTGGAAGCATCCACCTTCTCTGACAAGGACAATCCTTCTGATAAAATCTCAAAAGACACTGTCACTGGTGTAAAATGAACTTGTGGTTTGTAATTTAATTTTTGATTGTTCATCAGAAGTGCTGCGTTGCGTCTATGTGGATGGTTGAACCAATCTTTGAATCATCAAAACATGCCTGCCCTCAGAACCGGATATTGGAAGAGCAAGCGGTGCAAAAGGCACTGAAACATTTAACAGTTGCACATATCAAAAGCTAGAATGGTCATAGTGCAGTTAAAGTTCATGCTGAAATCTTAAGCCCACTATGCATAACCTTTTGGGAGTGGTGTACATTACACATCATTAGGCAAAGAAATCCGAATAATTTTTGGTATGTGCCTTTTGCCTGAGATCTGTCCTTTTTAAATCCACTCCCAAATTATGGTGAAATGCATGTTGGATAAGCAGCTAGGACAATTACTGACACTTTGGTATTATTGGAAAATATGTTTACATTGCTCGTAGTGCCTTCGAACACTGTGTTTGTCCACTTTTAGACAACAACACTGTCATGAACCGAGTCCACCATGCTTACATGGCTTTACACAGACCCAAAACTTCACAAGCAAGGGGCTTCATGTATTCATCTGGGAGTATGTCAGAACTGTGCCAAAATATTCTCGTTTCTTTTAAATAAACTGATCCGCCATTGTGGTTCCAGTCTACACTCATGGAACTCAGCTCAGTTGAGTACTTGACATTTTGTTACAACAGTCATTATAGAAAGACTTGACAAGAGTGCCTCAACATTCCGACCTGAAAGGCACAAAATGGGGAGCTTCTCCTTTCTCTTAACATGACAGGTTATGGTTTGCGGTTGTGAAGCCTAAATTGCCATATGGATCTTCAGTCAATGCTGTGATGTAGTCTTAGTGTAGTTTTACTCATTGTGTCTATGTTCAACTTATTACGGAAATTATTTGAATGTGAGTTTAATCGGAATTTTGCTACATGCTGCACATTTGCCAAAAAAAAAAAGCAATATTGCGTGACTCGAGCACAATCAAGGCTGCACGACAGATCCGAAACATGGGTTTCAGCTTCTTTTCAAACCTAAATGCAGTATCTGCCGCCATCTAGTGGAAAAACTGGCGATTGCAAGCAACTCACTCGTGATGAACGCGAAGCCAAAGCCACTACAAGTTCTTGAAAATTATTTATATTATGTAAAGTGTATTTTTCGGTACTAAAATTTCTGTAAATAAAGACCACGTTGAATACCAACTTAATTGGAACTCTGTGCTTGACTGTGATGAAATAATGATCCTCATTCACAAGAAGGATGTCTGGACTGTGATTGATTTGAACTCTGGCAACGAGTATTTATTTTTCTAATATGTGACGCCTGTCTACCTCACCTAAATTGAACATACTATCATTTCACATGTAAAGTTATGCAAGATATGCAGCAGTTGAAATGTGACATCTGTATCAGATTCAGATTATGGCTGCACCCACTATGTACTAAATTGTAGGTTTAGGAAAATAGCGATAACCATTAACTTGTTCATAACAATTCCACATAAAGCACAAACACAAAAGGATGCATTATGGAAATAACTTACATTATGTTGGCAATGAATAAGAACAATTAATCCAAGTGTAAAACTGATGAGGTCATATCTTCAGTCATCTTGATTTTTCTGCAAATACAAAGAGTTAAGGTGATCATGAAAATTTGTCCTCATCAAAAAATAATAAGTGAAGAGTGATCATTTTGAGATATTGTCAGTCAATGGTGTTTTTGCACTGGTGTATAAACAGATACACAGTTACCTTCATTTGATGGTATATCCAGTCCAAGAAATAGGTGACATTGCTATAAACACCAGGTTTGTTCAGGTCAGTGCAACCTTCTGGCCATATGTTACCCCCAACAAGCCACCATGAGCCATCCCTCTGCCACACCAAAGGACCACCACTATCAGTCTGAAAAACAAAACACGAAAAAAAAAAAAGTCAGAATTCACATTATCTGATGATTATGAATCAAATATCAAATGGAACTGCAGCCCTTACTTTGCATACACCCGATTCAGTCTGCACCCCTTTGGCACACAGCATGTCCTTCGATATTTGTCCTTTGTAAGTCATGGAGCTGTTGCATTTCATAACATCCATGAGGGAGACCTGAGCCTCAACCAGGTATGTTGAATCTGAGGCACAACAAATGTGCAAATATGTCAACTTCACTAAACCGACTTGAGTTACGCTATACAAAGCGGGCGACACGTAACTCTTGACTTTTTAATTGCTTGCATAGTTGCATCCACTTGTTTTTATTTTTTTTTATTCTATACAATCACTAGATAAATCGCTAATTTCCTTTTTGAAAATAGTCATCACCAGAGAGGTCGAGTCAATAATTAAAGCGACGTGGTGTAGCCGCCAGCTTCGTGGCAACACCCTAGCTCCACCTTCAGTCATCATGGTAACAAACGCTCTCTACTCAGCTTTTTCATAAAACAAAATTACCTGCCAAAACAGAGGAATTGCAACCAGAGTCAACATGTGGATGTTTTATAATTCTTGCTTTATGGTAGTAACTCTTGGGAAACCTGACCATCCTATTTCTCTTCTAAGACAGCTATATTTTGTGCATTTTCCCTTGACGAAGCAAAAAAGGCACTCTCACCTCCATCGGCTGAAACACCATATCTTGTTGTCCAACCATTTAGTGGGACCGAGATGTTTAGACCAACATTTGGAAGGCACACGGGACCAACATTACCAGAGGCTGCCAAGGCAAATCCACACAGTTCATCAAAAATGCATAATTGAGCAAATTAATCTATTTGATTGAAGTACAGTTTTTATTGAGAGGATATATTGAATGCTTGTGTATGGGTAAAACAATTGATCAGCTGATTTCTTCAATTGTTACTTCTATGTTACTTTCAATTATTATTTCCCTTTTGGTAATTCAACGTGGTTGATCAAAATGTTGCACTTGCTTAAGAATGAAAACCAACATTTTGTGGGCTACTTGAGGTTGCTAATGGATGGATAAATCCAGATAATTTATTCTGCATAGACATTGCCACTAGTGTTTAATGGATTTGGGCAAATACGTCATGCGGCTGGCGTATAAGAAATTCAGATGAGCTTTGCTGTCTCTTACCTGTGAAGTCCAAAGGTTTGCCCAGCCTCATCAGAGCAATGTCATTCCTGTAAGTAACTCTGTCGAAGCCTTCATGAGCAATGACACGGTTCACAACGCCCAAAGGTTTCACAAGTCCTGCGTACACTGACCAGTCTCTAGGACTGGAAGCCCTAGTCGAGGAGATACCAAATACAACAGCATGGGTAAAAAGGATGACGTCCATTTTGATTTCAGCTCCGGCTGGGGACTCACTTTACTGCACAATGGGCTGCTGTGACAATCCAGTCGGGGGAAATGATAACGCCTCCACAGCGGTGGGAGCCCGCAAGTCGCAGGCTGACCTGCCATGGCCATGCTCCGAGGGAGCCGTGCTGGCCCCGAGAGGAATTGCTCGAATTTCCTCCACCTGTACAATCTGACACATTTTTATCCTTACATTCTTTTTCTATACTGCTTGTCCTCCTTAGGCTTGAGGCCAAGCTATCTTGTTAAAAATATTACAACTACATTCCAAGTATTAGAAGCTATACCTGTACATCGCAGAGTCACCACAGTGTTGTTTGGGCACGTGTTGCTGTAGAAGGTAAAGAAAACAAGAAGTGAGAGGCAGTTAGTTTATTCTGCATGTTTTTAAGTTTAGCATTCTACCAACCTGACAGCAAGCTGCTGCACTAAGGGTAAATGAGGGTTCGGGTTGGATTTCACCATCACAAATGCATCATCCGAGTGTGCCTCATGTAGGCCCGATGTAACACTTGTGCTCCTGTCAAAATACATTACAGGAAACACAACATAATGCAAATGCATCATTTGAGAGCAAAACACTACATACCTTCTTACCATAATATGGATGTACTAACTTACGTTGCCAGTTACTGACAACTTTTGTTTGGTTTATGCCTGTAGCATTTATCCCAGACTTACCGCTAAAACAGTTTACCACATATTGTACAATTTTTGCCATGAGACAAAAAGAAAGATGAAAGGGCCAAAAATGAATCAATGTATTCGAGGCAAGCGCTTAGCGAGTGGCAACGCAAGACGAGCATCGGTGGCTTCGCTTATCTCTATAGTGAGTAAGCGGCATTGTTAGTCCATCATATATGACGCTGTGCTTTTTACAAAGTCAAAGTCTGCTTTATTGTCAATTTCTTCACATTTCAAGACATACAAAGAGATTAAAATTGCGTTTCCTACTATCCCACGGTGACAAGACATATTACACCCAGTTGGTCCACGGACAAACAAAACATTCATGTAACAAAACATTACCCGCTGTATCCAATGTCCCGGCAGCTTGCTTGGCCCAGCTGGGCTGTCCAGCCATGCGAACAAACAGGCCTCCATTGTTTGGTCTGAGTTGAGAAGATCTGAAGCAGGAAACTGGAACCATAAATCCTCACTGGCCACGGAAAGAAAACAAAGCAGAGTGGAATCTTAAATAATGGAATGAAAACATTTGAGAAATAGTCTCTCATTTTGAGTTTGTTAGCCTACAACAATCAGTTTTCACAATTATATTAAATTATTACCACAATGAGCTTCATCTTGCCCCCCTGGACAGTCCACCACGCCATCACACCACTGAGACTCCCACACACAGCCTGTATTACTACCGCATGGTATTCCATGCACACAGGTGGAGGAATCTGCAAGAAAGGAAAGCGTAGAGACATGAAGTCATAAGATGTGTGTTTAGTCTACTGGGGAGGAGGACGTACTTACAGTAATAGGCCAGGAGGATTCCCACTAGGAGCAGGAGCAGCAGCAAGCAGATGACGGCAACCACACTACACTTTACACACCTCTGCTTGAAATCTCTCACAAAACAAACAAATTATGAATAAGTTTTAGAATTTCCATCACAATATTAAGGGTCATGATCGCATTTGAAAGGAATTTGTGTGTTCAACTAAAAAAAAACCTACTTTCTGATTACATAAGTAAATCTGTGAGTAAATTGAGAAGAGATTATTATTATTTCAGTATTTATACTTTGTTTGAAATCTAAAGTACCTTTTTGTTGTGGAGTCGTGAGGGTAATTTCAGGCAGGGACTTTGGGGCCAAATGGTGAACATACTGAGGCTTGATTTCTGACCGATTAGGAGGACGCCGCCCGTCAATGGCCACCCACTGAGTAGTTCAGAGGAAAACTTTAATCATGAGAATCTTTACTTATTTTGTCAAAGGCACAACCCTCGTGTTGTACAGGAGCATTCTTTAGAGTCTAAAGAATGACCGGGAGAGCAACCAAGAAGGATTCAGTATCAGAAAAGGAAGAAAGCAATGAAGTGATGGTGATGGATCCAACATACGGGTACACACCACACACTAGTCCAATAGTACAACACATAATTCATTGCAGAAATGTTTTTTTACAGTAGTAAATAAAATATTAGAAAAAAAAAACTATTAGATGCATTTCTAAGGTTTTGTTTAATTTACTTGGCTCATTAATCTTAACAGAATAAATTATGAACAAGAGTTTGAAGACAGGTGTAACCCAGAATTGATTAATAATTAAGTATTAAATGGCAGACATCTGAAGAAAAAAGGAGGGTGTTACACAGCTTACGAGTTGTAATGGCATAATAAAATTATTTATTGATTTAATCATACACAAGTCATTATTAAAATAACTTACCCGATTGGTGCTCATTTCTATTTTTCGTACTTTGTCCGTCAGCTCAAGAATATTTTTCTGTCAGGATAGATTAAATGCCCCACATTCAAATCTGTTCAAAACTAACTGTTGTCACCCAATGGAAAGAATGAAATAGTGTTATTCTTGAATAGCGGCGACTTCTAAAAAAAAAAAAAAAAAAAAAAGGTCTCTCTAATGTCACTGGGCTGTGTCACCAGAATGACCAAATGAATGATGGTGAGGCTACGTGGACACGCCTTGTTATCTGACATCTAAAGTTTTCCACCTCAGCCTACAGAAAGCACAATGAGCTTTGTTCACTTGTCTAAACACCGGGCCACGCTCGAGTGCACAGTCCAAACACTCCAAATGTGTATTTTTTCTTTTAACTTTATTTTAGCTGTATGTAATATAATTACCAAGTAAGAGGATCATCACTATGTATGACATTTAGCAAGGAAGTCAACATAAAAACATTCAAATTGCAGTAAAGTATTTAAAAATGGCAACAAGCAGCACGTTTGCAAACTTCATAATGAACAGCTTTCCATTTTTAATGTAAAAATGAAGATACAGATAATGTAAGAACCTGTTCTGGTGTGACAGCTACACCCAGGCCTGCCAGCCCGGGTAGAGCCTGCTAAGGTTTATGGGGTCCATGGCCTGTTGGATGAGCAGATTAACCTGCCCACCCACTGAGAGCACTGTGCCACCCTCCACTCCCTTGAGTTTTTCCTGCAGTCGCAGCAGCACTCGCTCCGCCACTTTGTTGAAGCTCTGGCTGTCACTGTGAAAGGAAGAGCATGTGTGCCACATGGTGTAACACATTTATTACCCAGATGTGCCTTAGACTGTCCACCGTAATGTAAATGAGATCATATCTCAAAACAATATATATTGTACAAAATATATAATATTGTTATGACTGTTACTGCATTGAGCGTGCAATAAAACAAATGGTGCGGCACCTGTGTTTACGATGGTTGTCCAAGTCGTCCCCTCCCATGGTTGAACTGAGCGTGGCGTTGAGCTCCTGCTGCTCGTCATGTTGCAGGTTAAAGGCTTTTAAAGGGCTCATGGTCCAGTCGAACAAGGGGTCATAGAGCAAAACCTGCATGACAGAACCCACATAAGCACAACATTCACTGGACTTATACTTCAATAAAAGAAACATTGGACACGTTTTATGTCAGTGTGAATAATCAATCAGTTGGGTGTGAGGGAGTTTTTGAGGTACCTCCACAATGGTCAGCAAAGCTTCTTGAGAGCTTCTCATGACCCCCATGGTCTTCTCACAACATCTGAACAGGAGGAAAATTACAGTTAACAGTTGTTTGATTATTAATTCACAGCTACATTAAAAGTGGATTGGCTATTTATATTAGATTTATAGATATTTGGAATCTGTTTATAGTGAATCCAATGAATTGGATGTTTTCAAAGGTATTTTAATTTACTGAGATGCACATGTAGTCATTATGTACAGTTGTCACTGACTATTTGACTCATAATACCTCATGCTGTAAAAATGGACATTGGTATTTCATTCTGCACAGATAAAAAATATTATTTCACTACTTCATTCTATCCCAAAAAAGGAACCTCCTAGAACAATCACCACCAGTCACATTTTAAACAACAGTCACAGTTTCCTCCATCAGTGCCTCCTCCTAACCTTCTGAAAACTCCCTCTACTCCAGTGATGCCCATTCCATCCACAATGTCCCTGGAGAGCCTGAAGGGGACGGTCTCTGGAGTGGGCAGAATCTTGCCTTGCTCAAATGCCACACCTGCACAGAACCATAACGCAGCATCATGGTCAAAGGTTGTGGTCGTAATGATAGTCACTCAGATTTAGTGTCGGATTTATACCATTTAATGATCCTCATTGTAGAATTGATGATGATGTACATACCTAAGTCAATGTGCACCAGCTCAGCGGTCTGCTCATCAATCAGGATGTTCTGAATGTGTCGGTCACCGAGGCCAACGATGTAGCCGACTATTGATAACAAAAACAGTCATGTTATTCACCCGCCGTTTCAAAACGTCACAACTTTGCCATTGTCATGATAAAAACATAGATCTTACTGAGGCTACGAATGATGTGGGCTACTTATCATAAACTGTTCAGCATTCAAACAGCTGTTTGGACTTGGCGTGTATCAATTTGTTAGAATAATTAGTTTGCAGAAGCGCTGGTCGGCCTGAACCGGACGTCTCATATCTTCGCTCAAGCCAACATATCTGTCTAGTTTTAAGGAGTTCTTATACTCCCTTCCTTTTTTTTTTTTTTTTACCTGTGAGAGTCCCTCACTAGTTATGAACAGAACACCTTTGTTCTTTGTTTCGTTCAAGAGAAGTTCTTTCTCTTTTATACTTTGTAGTTTCTATTCATAAATTGTTGTTAACCGGGACAGTTTTTAAGTTATCCCACATTTACTCAATGTTTGTTTAAGTAAACTTCATGCAAGTTATCTTACATCTACTTAACGTTTGTTGGAGTGTATACACGAGAGCTATCTGATTATTTACTCATTATTATTATTGTGTGAAACGTAGCAAGAAAGTCCAGAGCATTGTTTTACAGGGACACGGCATCCAGGTTTGGAGGTTGCAGCCGAGAACGAGGCTGCCAACCACCTAAGAACAGACTCTGCATTCCTGGGGTCACGGATCGGCCAAGGCCATGTGGCCTCGCACCACACAACATTATTAGCTAGCTAAACAGCGTTGCTACAGTCACACTCTCCCCTCCCTTTAGTGTAGCAACGTCTCTTGTAACCAGGGCAACCCATAATAAAAAGAGGAGATAGCAGAAGAGGAGTCCAGAATTGGTGGAGGACTGTAACTGGGCCTTCTACGTAATTCTCCTCGCGAGCAAAAGGAATACTGGTTGTCTTCTTCTCTTGTTTCAGTGTATAAAATAATGTCTTATGGTACTTAGACCTGACACAATTAAAGGTTAAATTGTTTTTGAGTACCAATGGAGGAAGTGGCCACACTGCGGGTGTAGGCCAGCCGCTTTTCCATCCACACTGCGGGGTCCACGAAGCGTTCCATGCAGAAATATCTGAAAACAGGCTTGAAGTTTTTGCACACCTCCATGTAAGCACACAGCTTCTCGTCAAACCCATGTGGCTGTGCTTCCTACAATGACAGATTAATTCACAAAGTGAGATTTATTTCGATTCAATGCATAAGAATTATGGTCATGGCCCCTGTCTTCCAAAAATAATTTCATAAACCATGAAGGGGTGATTCCCAACCACTCGGCAGCAGCACTTTTGTGTCGCGTGAGAGATCATCTTGTGTGCTTCGAGAGGTTCTCCAATTTCATTTTTGTTTGAAATGTTTGGTAGGCCGTGAGAGTTTTGTAAAATATGTGCCTTGGCTCAACAAAGGTTGGGAAACACTGCCCAGAGCAATGATTATAGGGTACCATCATCTTCTTGCGGCAGGCTAGGTTGGACGCGTCCTGTGGTCGGTATCGCTTGTGGGCCCCTTTGATGGGGTTCG
The DNA here is from genome assembly GCF_033458585.1 of Syngnathus typhle. Taxonomy (NCBI): domain Eukaryota; kingdom Metazoa; phylum Chordata; class Actinopteri; order Syngnathiformes; family Syngnathidae; genus Syngnathus; species Syngnathus typhle. The sequence goes on from NC_083743.1 coordinate 12,127,687, forward strand.
CCAGGAACTCTCCAAGGGGAACCGTACCGGAGCACCATTCCAGAACCCCGCTGCACTGAGAGAACGGCACCACCTTGAAGCAAGCATATAATTATCATTCCTTTATAAATATCATGAAAGGAAATACAGCAGGTACTTCACTTATGACAGATTTCAGTCTGTACGGTGGTGACGTAACCTGAAAGTCACAACAAGCCGTAGTTGTTCACTTAGACGCACTAACGAAACAAAAAAGAATCTTCCTCGTGGGGATTGATTGATTGAACTAATTAAATGAAAAACAGTATGTATAACTTTCTGCATCTCGTAGAGAAAGGAATTATCTGTCACTAATGAGTCTCAAAATATGAATCTGAACTATTAAAGTATGAGACCTTATATCTTCTGATGTTGAGCTTCCTCTTGCGAGTATCGGTGTTTCGCTGCAGCAACATGGAGCACATGGCAAACACCTGCTGCATCACCGCATCTTGCCGCAGGTCGTCTTTACCCTGTTCACAAAGAGAGACAATTCTGATGATCACGTGTTTTCATTGTTAGAAATTATTCTCATTTGTTCACAATACCAAACACTAAATAAACATTGTACAGTTATGGAAATTTACAATTGTCAGAGAAAATGAGTCACTATTCTATTATGACTGTGTCAAATAGTAAATGATTAGCTTTTAGGTTCTTCCACATACACACATTTAAAAACATATACTCCACTATTAGTGATAAAGGTGCAAAAAACTATTTGTCATCTACAAACTTAGTGTTTACCTGCACAAAGAAACACCATTAATTATTAACAGAGGGCAAAACGAGAGAAGTCACCAATCAAACAGATGAGTACCTGGGACTAAACCAGAATAAACATTTAAGAAAAAGGAAAAAATAACACTTTTGTGACTAACACTCAGTGTAACCAAAACATCAAAGCCAGATTTTGAAATGAGCTGGAAACACACACACACACAAACACACCCCCAGCAAGTACAGAAAATAAACATCCACCCACCTTTACCAACTGCCTTCTGCGCTTGCCATCAGAGCCGACACAGTCTATGATCTTGGGCAGGTTGGCTCCTCCAGCCAGGTGATAATGAGGGATGAACGAACGGACAGTCACCACGTCATCATAGCAACCCGAAGGATCAACCTATTAGAGCAGGATAACAGATGGTTTAACGTTTCCAAAATATTTAAACAAATCTGGTAAATATGATGTTGCCACTTATGCAATTTACATGGTTACACTATTGTTGAAAGTAATTTTTGAGTCAAAGATGGGGTACAGTAGACCCACAGAACTTGAATGGTTTTGTGGTCAAAAAAGTGGAATTCAAACTATAAAGTTAAATGAAAATGTAAAACAAACAAACAAACAAACAAACAAACAAACAAACTCATTTAAGTAGGGCAAGTTTGGACATCAGGAAATGGCTGATTTCACTTCTACGGAAGAGGATTAGGGCCAGTTAAGAAAAGATAAAGGGGGGGTTTCCGTACATTCCTCACTCCAGGCATGTATTTTTTTTGTTTGTTAAAGGTTTCCAAGCAGGTCACAATATAAGTACAGTATGTATAGGAAAACTTAACGGTACTCAATGAGGACTTATTTTCTTCACTGTGTATGTTTTCAGAAAAGAATATTTAAAACAAAAGAATTAAAATTAAAATAATCAATTAGATTTCATTATTTCAAAACTTATCCCCCCCCCCATGTGTTCAATTGCCCTTGAGCACCTTGATCTCAACAGTGGGAATAGCAACGTCATCCAGGTCTTTGATTTGATGAATGGGCTGATCTGCAGGAATGGGAATTGCCTCTGTGATGAATGAAACAGAATTGAAATTAGTGCACAGACATTAACTGTACTTAAGTATTCCTAACGTCCAGTACAGTGAAATGCTGTCCACCCGAATTGTTTGTGGAAAATCTGTACTTCTGTTTTACTCACTCTTCTCTGTCTTGTGCCTGCTGGCATCCAAATAAGCAAGTGTGATATAAGCATCACATAGCCGCTCGATATCTCGGATCATCTTGCCTCTCTTTTTCCTGATGGCATCGGTGATCTTCCGGGCCATATCTGAACGCTCCTACAGGTCAAAATATACTTTAAGTTGAACTGAATTCATGTATTTGTTTTTCTCAAACAGATGCAAACAAATTCAATCTGAAAAGACACCACACTATAAAAACCAATCTATGGAGTTTACCCAGAAAATTTAGTGTAAGACTTTGCAGCCACTTCAATTGGTTAAATTTAAATAATACATTTGGGGTAATGAGTAGCTTGAATCAAAAGCTATGACACATTCCACAACTAAATTGCTCATTAAAATTGAACAAAAACATTAAGTACTAAAACTGCCCTCAATTAATTAGTTATATTGTCAGTTTCTGCTTCCGCTGTGTCAAAGGCCGTGCCGTGAGCCTCTCATTAACCAAATTTAAAGGGAATGAGACACCGTTGGCTATGTTCACAACTACGCAAAGCCCATTTCTAACTGCAACGCCCTACCATATCAAATGGCGATGACTGATGTGGAGCACTCTTAGTTAGCCGACGAGTACAAAATTGTTCATCTTTGTTGGCGTTGACCAGGGCAAAGATGATGAACAGTGTATGATGTGGATGCTCAAGACAGGAGCGGAAGATCAACTGTGAGAAGACAAAATAAGTGTAAAAGCAGTAAAGGTCACAACAGACGTCATGCATGTTCACATCACTCACGTCACTAAGGATGTCATGGAAGCCCACATCGTCCCCTATGCCGGACGCCATCTTGGTTCCCATACGGGCAGCAAGCTGATACATAAGGGGTAAAAACTTGTAGGAGGGGATAGTCTTCACTCCTTTCTGCAACATGTGACAGAATGACGATGAGTCCAAACTGCAAACTCGTCAAATTGTCAACAAGTCAAAAACTGCAAAGAGAAACATCAAATTTATAGTGACAAACCTTCATCATGTCATTGACTGGCATAATGTCAGCATTTTCCAGCCAGAGAGATGCCAAGCGGAACACCCAGGTGTCATGCTCCTCCCCTTGCTCCAGACATTGTATGTAGTTCTCTACTGCCTTACACAGGTAGAGCTGTCTGTCTGTCTGCAGGTCGTGAAGGGCCCTCTCATCCAGCTCCAGCTCTCTTTCAACCTTTACTGTATACCTGGTTGCAGAAGAAACACAAGTGCATTGCCACCAATTTCAAAAGCTTGTAAATTTGGGAGGATCTAAAATTAGCTTGGATTGTTAGTGGAGTGAGGGAGAGTCTTCTTCAGCATGTGCAAGTACACGTAGATAAGCAATAATAAACAATTTGGAGAGCATCACTGACTCATTTTTCCCCACTTTTCCCGATCTATGTAGAGCACAAAATAAAACAAAATGAAAATCGAAATACATGTACTGTTGCAAACCTGTTTTTTATGACGTTACGCTCTTTCATGAGATCCACTTCTTGTTTAGCCTTCTCCAGCAAGGCTTGCTTATTCTCAAACTCAGATGAAGTCATGTATTTATCAATGCTCTGGTACTGGGCGTCTGAAAAACGAGCCAGCGACAGGAAGGCCTCCATTCGCTCATTCTGAAGCCGGGCGTCCAGCACTCCAGACTCGCGCTCAATTACCTCAACAGCCTGAGAGAATATTACAAAAAGACACATTTACCGCACTGGTGAAAGGTTTTGGATAAAATAGGACAGGTAGTTTTGGGTTTTTTTTTTGCTTCATGAGTTCAGATAAGTGGGCAAACGTGCAGGCAAGCTCCTACCCTCTCTAAGTACTTTTCCAAAATGACTCCAGGACTTTCCTGGCACGTTTCAGCCAGCCAGTTACCACAGAGCCTGAGGCACTCAGTGTAGATAGGTGCCAGAGCAGGATTGAAGTCAATCTGTGGACACAAAAAAACAACGATTAAGGACGACTTTTTTGCTCAAGTTCTTGTTCTCCTCTAATTACAGCAATCAACAGTTCAAGGTGTGAAGACAGGTTTTGAGTTGTCTTACCTTTTCCTCAAGCTTCTGTACCAGCTGTCTCAGGAGCCCAAGAGCCAGACCCTGTTCTCCCTTCACCCAGAACACTTGCGCTTCCTCCAGTTGCCACAGTGATACGGGTGATGCTGGTCGGTGTCCTTCAACTCCATGCCGCTTCATCTGAAACACTGCTCGCTCTGCCAACTGGACTCCGGAGGTGGCATGTTGACAACAATGCGAGGGGTACAGTCATTCATACGATGTGAAACCTTCTTACTAAGAGTTGGTCTGGGTCGTGAAGCAATGAGAAGTCCAATTAAAATAGCATTTCTGGGTAAATTGGAGTTGAACCACACCTACGTGATTGATACTTTTGCCATTGAAAATAATGAATGAATAGATAAATACTCCAAAGACTAAGAGGTTATCAGAAAAGATGATTAAATGCATCAGCATCAGTTCACCCATGGTTACACAAACCAGATTAGGGTTTATCATCCAAAACATTTTATAGTGAATTACAATTCTCGAATGTGAGTTTCTGTGGACGTTACCTGCGTGTTCCCTGCTTTACGAGCCAGCTGGCACATCTCCAGTAAGTGGTCGGTAAGTACCGAGCTGAGATACTGAGCAATGCCGGGGTCCAGCGCCTTGGACATCAGAGTGTTGTAGGACACAGACCGAATGGCCAAGATGGGCTCCACCAAAGCAAACTCACTGTTGGCTAGCAGCTGGGAATGCTGCCGCCACTGGTTACACACATTCTTCACAGCCAGCTCTGAGAATGGTCTGATGGTGATAAGGATTAAAATAGCATTTTAACAGTTTTAAGACACACAATAATATTCCGCTACTACCTTGAGAACAGCAGTTTGATGCTCTCCAGCTCTCTGATGCTCTGCAGGTTCCTGAGGGTCGGGTACAGTGACGACACTGCCTCCAGACTGCCTCTGCAGAGCTCCTCTACTTCTCTACCCCTTAGGGGAAAAAAAGTCAAATTCTTTGACCATCTTATTTTATGACATCACACCAGTATCTAAAAAAACCAACTCACTTTGCCCGTTTGAGCGTATCATCAAACATGGAGAACTCCTTGTCCCTCAAAGCTTGCAAAGCAGAGAACACAGATTCGTGGAATCCTGGCTTGTGTTTGTCACCACTGACATTCATGAAGAATACCAAGTTATACTTCACTTCACAACATACAATTAAGGCCCATCTCCCTCCCCTCACCTCTCAGACAGATCACAGTCCCACTGGGTGTTCCTCCAGGCAACCTGGAAACGGAGCTCTCTCAGTTCAGCTCCCCACTCAACCCCTTCACTCTCCAGACCCCTCATGTAGGTGGTAAGTATGCTACTCAGACCAAAGTTCTGCAGACCCTGTAAAAGGCATACATATGTGAGAGACAAACGTAAAATAAGTGCGATGCATGGACACACATATTGGGTCAGAAACAATTTAAACGGCAACTGTGTGCTGATCTACATTTAAGATGAGTGAACGAGTATGCACTTCATGTGCAGATGATCTGCAAATTGACACGGGCTGGTATATTTAACTTGCCTCAACAATTCCCACTTGTCGAGTGACATCTGGCAGGGTTGAGTGAAGGTCATATGAGGTCAGAGCTTTCCCCCACATAGCTTCATGCTCGTATGTTCGAATCCTGCAAAATCGGTTTGACACACTTCTATGAGTCTGATCAGCAGCTGAGAACATGTCACATTGAAAGGGATGCCTGATTACATGATTTTTAATACCTTGTTAGTGGACTGGTCATCGTTTCTCCTCCACAGCCATAAAGACTGTCAGGCTCTCCGATGCTACGGTAGACATCGATTAGCAGCTCCTATGATTATGTTAATAAATGTGTTACATCATGCTAAGATAAATACAGCTTTACTTCTCCTGCTAGAAATCTAATTCAGCCTTCTAATGTGATAAATTAATTTAATAAGCAAAAAAAAAAAACGTGGCTAAAAGGAGATCTAGTAATGTTCCTTGAAAGTGGCGTATCAGACACATGGCTGACCTGCAAGCTGATATTGGAGTCCTTCATACTTTTCTCAGTCAGGCTGGCGATGGTGACGTTTTGGCTGTTCTCTTCAAAGCTGATTTTGCGTGTTGCTCTTCCTTTAGTTCTGCTCATTCAATAGAGATAACAGAACACAACCAAAATATAAGTGTGAAAACAAGCAATGTAGCATCTCTCAGAAAATTATTAAAGCTATTGATAATGAAATTTATCAACCCACAATTTCCTGGGATTTTATCAAATGACTTCATGATAACTGATCCAGAGTACTGTACATACCTGCTACTGTCCTCCAAATTAGCTTTAATCTTATCCACATATATCTCAGTGTAGAGCAGAGCAGTGAAGTGAGCAGAGCATGACTGTGCAGATTTGGCCACCTCCAGGTAGTTCAGGTCCAGCCAGAAATTGGAATCACACACTGTGCCACATGACTCGCTAGAAGATAAACATGCAAGTAATGGAATAAGTGTCTGCAGACTGACAGATCATTAAAGCGCTCTATACAAATTATTGGGTGTGTGCCCAGCTATAAAGTCTAATTTTCTATCATCTGAAAATGGATCTGTGAGCGAGTGGTTCTGAATTTGCCCTATTGTTACATGACCATGAGAGGGGGGGGTTATTTGTGTTTTCCAATGAGTCTGCATAGATCTACTACAAATGATGTGTTAGTCAGCTGTTTGGTGACCAAGTGCTGTCGCCACATTGGAAAATACAGTCAATTATTTACAGTCTAGCAAGTGAGCGAACATTTGCTGCTCTGTAGGGAGTCTCAAAGTTTCCAGTGGTTGGTTGATTTTTGGTTGCTCAACATATAAATATAGTGACAAATTCACCAAGTTTGCACGACTATAGGCCTCACTTAAGCGCAATGCATTTGTTTAATCCTTAATCATCACCTGACACAATGAGCAACTTCAACCAGTGTCAAAAGAATGTCACCTTTGAGAACTTTTATCACATGGGAGCTTTTTTAAATTGTGGAAAAAATATATACAATATATCTCTTTTAAATTAATACAGTTTTAGTTTACAATATATATAAATAAAAACCTCAAGGGTCTCTGCTGGTGTCTCAGATAGTCAATAACTGCCAGCATGGTACGGAGAGATGCCTTGTCGTACAAGCCTTGGCTGGCGGAGTCAGTCTCTGCAAGAATAATTTATGATAATGACACAAAAATATTACAAATCACTGTTATCTACTGTCAAGTCATGATACCAGAGTCAACGTTGAGTGGTGTGGTGGAGCGGCTCGCAGCCTGAGCACTTCTGGAACAAAAACTGAAGAAGTCCTGGATATGGGAAGAAAGCATCTCTCTCCAGGAGCCCTGATTGTCATCCAGGAGGATAGAATGAATGATGAGCGGAAGCAGCCTCTGGCAACAGTCCAAGTTCACCTATGGGCAGAGAAGGAGCACATCAACCGAAAAAGTTGAAATGTTGCTTCTCGGGCTGCTTACCAGACAAAGAGGTCGGGACAGTAGGAGAGCCTCGCTCTTGACTCCTCCGCTGTCTAGCAGGGCGGTACATAGAGACTTCAGCCAGACTGTGTGGCTTCCCATCTGTGGGATCCAAAAGTCTTGGTTCTCTAGCTTCTCCCTGCCCTGCGAACGTTCCTCAGCTCTCACAACAGCCGCCTGACAATGAGAACAAATAGTGCTAATGCATAACTACAACATGGTTCTGTTTGAAATACAGACCGAAAGAATCAAAGGATGAGAAGCAATAGATTTGTCATGATTCAAATAGTCCATTATGCAACCTTGTTAAAGCCATCAAATGAGCACATGCCATCTGTGTTTTCAGTTCACACAAACCCACCTTCCTGTTGGCTTTTCGAAATGGATTTAAGTATGCCAACATAGAGTCTCTACTTTGTTTGTGCTGCTCCCAAAAGGTGATACCAGACTGAGTGGCAAGGATGTCCTTCACAGATTGAGTCGCTGCTTGCCTCACATCAATACTGCCACCAAATCACAGAGTGGAGCGGTTATGCAATAGCTCCCTTCACTTCAACACATTTACAGACATTAAAGTTACCCCTTACCATTGGTGTGTGAGAGAGTCATTGATGCAGTTAAGGATGATGTAAACACACTGCGAGGCAGTGGACGGGAAGAGGCTCACAGCCTTTTCATAAAGCGGATCTCTGCCGTGGAGCAAGACGATGGTGGAGAGATCTACAGGGCCCAGTTCTCCCAAAATACTTCCTGCGGCCTCTGGAGGACATGTTATAGTTTGAATATGCAAAGCACAGTCCCCATACGCTTGAATAAGCATACCTAGAATATCAGCTCCATCAGGGTGGTTGGTTGCCGTCTTACAGAGCTGCAGCAGGTTCAGAACCAATTTTACTAGGATACTGTTGGTGGGCTCCACTAAGATGGAGAAAAACAGAACGTATTAGAGATTGCGTCGAATAAACATAGGAAATAACACTAAATGAACCTGGTGTCCTACCATGGCACTCTTTGAGTAACTGTTTTATCTCATCTTTGTTGTCATGTAGTTTTTGGGAAAGTTGCTCAATTCCCTCAAGTCTTGTCAGGGGTAATGAGTCAGAAGGCATCACAGACAGGAAGTGTGATATCTCCTGTTGATAAAAAAGTGAGGCAGTTAAACAGAATATCACATGAATTATTATCAAAATGTGTCCAACCACAAAGTAATCATTGCTGTCACAACATAAAATACCAGAAAATTCTAACCTGTCTCAATGTGAAGGTCCCAGAATTGTATTTGAGATTGTTCTGGACAGAACGCAGCTCTTGGAATTTAGGTAGGTCAGGAAATGGCTCCAATTTGCAAATGGCTCCCTTCAATTTGTGTTGATTTTTAATTATAAGAAAGTGCAATAGACCAAGCACCTAGAGGCCCACAGAAGAGACATAAATATGGTGAGGTTACTATTACATTGCATAAAAATTCCCTTAATTATAAATAACATCAATGGAACATGACATGATTTGAGGTATATTGCATCCTGTTTGCCGAGGCTTAAATGATCATTAATACTTCTTTTGACTTTTAAACATCCATTCTTTATCTGAACCACTGTTATGCTTGAATATTCAAAAGGTTTAAAGCAACGCTCGGAACCTTGTGCAAAAAAATGTAACAACTGAATTATTCTGTCAAGCATTGAGGTCAATATGTGAGTTCTTTTAAGATGAAAAGCTTACCTGCTGTGAGATAGCTGGCTGGCTGGTCACCTGTGCAGTGAGAGTACCAACAATGACCTTTAGGTGGCAGTCTAGAGCATCATCACAGAACTGCAGAGCAGTCTGACACACCACAGTCAAGAGGTCACAGCACAGGGACAAGCTTCGAATGGAGACCTCATCACACGGAACTGGTCTGGGGGCGGGGAATGTAAACAATTTCCTTTAATCAAAATTAAGCCATCTTTTTGAAGTCTTGTCCTACGTAACTAGCAAGATTATGGAAGCGTGAATAGAGTGTGCATGTGCAATACTATCAATTGACCTGTGTGTATCTGCATGCACCAGCCAGCTGTTGATATGGTGGATGAGTGTGTAGATGATGTCCCTGAGGACAAAAGCCCAGGCTCCTCCAAGACCATCTTTCACCTCCTTGAGCAGTAGGTTGACAAAGAGGTGATACATCAGGAGGATGCGATGCCGTTCGTAACCGTTTGTTGTCATTGCTGCCTTTTCACACACCGCCAGCAGAGTGCTCTGTATAGATATCTGAGGAAGATGAAAATAAGAGGGAAATTGTATACAGAACATCATAGTACACAGAATGCATGATAAACAAGATAAGTAGTGTTAGAATCAGACAAGAACATCTTACTGGAGTTTTTGACAGAATGGTCACCAGAGACTTATGGTTTGCGCTATGGCATTTACTGAGATAGTCCAGTGTAGATTTGATGACATGAGAGCTGAAGTATGGTGGGTTTGGGACGGGATCCAATTCCCTAAGAGGAAGTTAACGTTGGCCCTTTTTAGTAAGCTTTGTACTTGAATCCGAATTATACAATGAACAACTTAGTAACTGAAAAACTAAGTGCAAAATGCAGGTCTGAACAAAAAAAAATCATCAACATTCTTACCCTATAAAGCGTTTCAAGTCTCCTCTGTCTGCTTCAGCGGCACCCCCTTCATAGAGGGTCATTAGCAGTTCAACAACAATCTCTGGTAGGTTGCTGTGGATCAGGCTGTCAATTTGCTATGGAAAATATGAAGAAGAATATGAAGCGTATTATGATAAATATGACATTCATTAATCATCGTATAATCCTGCATGAGAAAGCAGGTGATGTAGAATGTATCGCGATGTGGTTAACACACAATGGGCTATGGCTACAAGGTCAGCTTTACCTGTTTGCCCAAACAGTTTGCGTCTTTGAGTAGGTCATACACACGATGGGCCTTCTCCCTCTGCTGTGCTACCCGTTTCTCCGGGCCAGACAGCGCAAAGTATGGCAGAATGTTGACCATGATGTTGGGGAAACAGTCAGCTAAAAGCTCTCTCCAGTCCCTCTCGAGATACAAACCAATGGACTTCACCTGGTCGAAGTCATCCAGGAAGACAAGGTGCGGGATGAGCACCTGGTAAGAAGAGCTGCAAGCAGGCAAAATCATGTTAAACAAATGATTATTAATATTGAGAGGCATATTCAAGAGTTTTTTTCCTAACCTATAGAAATCTTTGAGCGTGCCATGGTCAAGTAGCGTGAAAGGGAATGATTCAAGCGTGTAGCTGTCGTCAGACTGTCTCTGGGAGAGCCACTCGGCGACCAAATAGTACAGGTGAGAGCTGACAAAAGTCTTGATCTTGTTGTAACCGAGTGCTCTGGATACACTACACAACATCTGTGACAAAAACAAAATTGTTGTAAAGGAAAGCCTTTCTGTATATTTTCTGAAAAATTATACACTCAGCGGCCACAACCTAAATTACACAAACACAATGTAATGAGGTCCAAGAACTGTAGTAAATAAAATGTTCTCTTATGTCAAGGGGGTACACATTTAAGTAGATGTTCACTTAATTTCTGTCCGATAGCACTACAAATTAGTACGATTACAATAATAAGACTAGTCATTCATTTATACTCTACAGCTCTTCTAATGTAATACCGTTCAATCACAAGTTTTTATTAAACTGCAGCTTAATGGAGTTTAATGCATACATTTAAAAAAAAAAAAACTATCTTTTTGAATAACTATACTTTTTAATGTCCTTGAAAGAGCTGCAGATTAAAGGGTTAGGGTGAGGTAGGTTAATGTTACAACAAAGCATTTCTGGCATTTTACCTTCTTAATGAGGTGCTCCTCTATATTATTTTCCTTGTATGACTGGAAGAGGGCAAACAGGGTCTGCTTCTCACAGACTGGACTGCAACACAGCACGACTGACAAACTTTTCAGCAAGGTGGCCTTACGGTTGAAAATCTCATCCTGCTCGTCATCGGCTGAGTTGCTTTTCTGAATTTGAAACCAACAAATTATTGCAAATTAAAAAGCATACAAAACAAAAGAATAACAGCGACAACCAAGTCTCATACCACAGGTCTCATGCCCTCTTGAGCTTTCAGGTATATATTCTCAAAAGCTGCTTGTTGGTGCGACAACATCTTTCTCCTGTCTCTGTGTTCTGGTCTCATGTCCAGAAACAACCTGGATGCAAACCACCACAATAAAAAGGCATTTATTGCCAAATAATTATTTGTCACTAAGTGACTGAGTAGTACACTGAGCTAGTTTTAGCGCTTTACCATACCTTTCCAATGACATTGCCACAACCATGCGGACCTGGTGATGGGAATCTGCAAGGAGAGATGGAAGGATGACGGACACTGGACGGTCTTCCTCTCTTTCAGGCTCCCTGATGCTCAATATGGCCCACCTGCAACATGGGTCAGCCTGGCAGAGTACGCACAAGATCATTTTAATCCTTACATACGTATTTAGGAGCCTACTAAGCGGAAGCAATATTTTTCCCTTAAAAGCAAAACAGATTGGTTGAATGAATTGTCTTGCAGCACATCATCTAGCACTTCCTTGGCAGGATTGTAATCTAAAAGCTAGCATCCATTCTAAAGGCTTACCTCTAATAACGTAATCAGACATCGCACTAAAGCAGTTCGGACAGTGGCCGTGCATTTCCCCGTTTGGCTCAGATAACTACAACAGAATACCAGCATAAATTTTGTTTCACAAACAGAAACACCACCTGGTGATAAAATATTTCCAATGATACAGACCAGAACCCTGACACCACTTGTAGCAGGGACCCCTGCACATGTTTCATCTCCAATTGCATGTTGTGGGTTCTCCCCAAGCTCCTGATGGAGGGCAATAAAGCCAAAAGAAGTCCAACACACATCTCTTGATCCTGACGATGCCGAGAACACAGGTCCCTGAGAAGATAAGTAGAGTGTGTCAGTTAAAATACATATTTTATATTTTACAGACAAAACTAACAACTAGTTCAGAGCAAGTAAAGGCAAAAATGTTTCCCTACGCCATAGGACGGAGCAGGGAGTCAAACTCTTCAGGAGTGAGAGAGTCCTCAGCAGGAAGCTTCTTTAACAGGATGAGATACTACAAGGAGAGAAGAGAAACTTTTTTCTTTGAGTGCTTGTGCTAAAAAAATTGCGGTAGAATATCGACACCATTATGATACCTACCATGTTGACATGGAGGGCTATGCTAGGGTCAATCTGCTCCATCAGCAGCAAGAGCCTCCGTCGCACATCTTGGGGTTTAAAAAGTTGGCCATGGACGGGCTGGACTGAACCGCACTTAGACAAGAACTCCAAGATTTCGAGGAGAGCAAGATCCTGGTGGGCCAAATGCTCGTCAGCCAACAGGCTTTTTGCCCCTACAGAAAGGACGCCATTGAATATCGGTTGTGGTTTAAACTCATTTTGTGTATGTGCTAATCATATGAATAATAGGGTGAACGCTGCTTTGTGGAATTCATCCTTTATTTCTACAATTTATATCTAACTGTGAAGAGATTTACTCTTACCTGGTCCACCTGAGACTTCATTGTCGTCTCGTCCCCTGGGTCTCTGTGTCCCACTGTGGGACTGCTCATCATCAAATAGAGGATCATCGTCTTCATGCTGAGCTTTAGTCATTTCCAAGTCATTATCCGTAGGTTCATCTTCATCCATCAATGCAGCTCTGGGAGAAACACTGCTAAGCTGAAGATATGGAGATGCTCATTAAATGAAACTCTGTCTTACACCCTGAAACTATGCTAAGCACTTTACATAAAAAGGAGGTCGTTTCTAACCATGATTTTATAAATTTCTGCCAGCTCATTGACAAGGCTCGCTGGGAGAGTCATTATGAAGAGACGAGAGGAGATTGTGCAAACATGTTCCTATTGAAAATAATAAAAAAAAGTTCATAAGATGAAATAAAAAACGTTTTATTCTCTTATAAAATATAAACATGGTAAACAATTGAACAAAAAAAAGATTACCTTGCTTTTTGTTGTGGCAGAAATGGTGCACAGCCTCATGACAGACTTCAGTGTGGTCATGGTTAACGCCTCACTGATCTTCACTTTTACGCTTGAAACAAATCCACTGAACTCCTGCGCCAGGGTCTTCAAACAAAACATACTTTAAGGACACAAATCTAGAGGAATTGATCTCCACTTAGTCTTTGAATGCTCACTTTAGCTTTAGTGAATAGCTGGGAGCATCCTGCCTCATCCTCAGTCAGACAGCCTGTCGAGATGTAACCCGCTTGAACACTTGTGAGCAAGCTCAAACAGCGCAACAGGCACTCTGGAGGGGTAGACTGAGTCTGTGGAAGGTCCAACACGGTAAGTCTTACCATGACAACGGCATACAAACATGCGCGCAGTTTCAAAACTCACGTCAGGAAAGTATCGGTTTAGAAGGTTGTCAGCGACACAAAGAAGAGACTGCTCCAACTTCTTTCTGAGACTGGAGATGACCGTGAAGTGCCCATTTGTTGACGTCACCTTGAACTCCTTGTCAGATGTTCTGCTTTGTGCCGACTGCGTGTTGAAGCTGAACTGCAAGTACAATCTCTCAACCTCGTCTAAATCCTCATCGACATTCAGCGACGTCAACTCATTTGAAACATCACTAAAGGAAAGAGAAATTTAAATCAGAATACTTCAGTAAAAGATGAATTTTCTGACATGTTTTTTTTTTCTGCTTTTGTTGCGTCACTGAACATTACTTCTCACCTCTCCACACCCTCAGAACCGAGAAGAAAATTCAGGCCAGTGCGGGTATCTTTTAAAGTCAAGGAGACCAGGATGTTTGCGATTAGATTGTGAGGAAAATCGCTGTAAAACACCAAAATCGAATTAAAACGTTAAGGCGACTGAACCATAAAAGCGTGGCAAGAACGAAGACTATGAGAGAAAAAAAAAACAGCAACCTGCAAATGATTGGATGAGGTCTGGAGCTATCCTCCATTTCATCGCTCTGATCGGTCATCAACAACCAGCCTATTAGCGTTTCCTTCAGGTTAACTGACCCTGATCCATCTGGGAGTCCCAGATGCTTCTTAGGGACTGGACACTTCAGAAGAGCCTGGGCCAAACAAATCACTGCGCTTCTACAAAGAAACAGAGTCAAGAGCTACTAGAAAGAAAAACATTTAGAAAAAAAATATAAAAAAACATCTTGCTCCTCATGCTTACCTCATCACTAATATTATAATGTGAATACAGTTATATTGCTGTTGTAGATGTTAATGCATTTGTATTCATTCCTTTGCTTGAAAGGTTAAAGCACTGCAAGATGTTAATTTGCATTAGCATTCAGCCAGCAGCCTGAAATTGTTTTAAATACACAAAGTGCAATCGTTTTTGTTATATGTTTAGCTTGACAGTGAGCTTCAACCGGGAGAGGTGTTAAATAGCTAAGCTTTCTTTTTTTATTCATTGTTTTTCTAAACTGCTACTACTATTGTGAAGTGTGTTTTATTCACTGCCACCATAGAGTGCTCATAATCTAATCGTTGAGTTCACAAGTCAAAGAAAAACAAATCAGCTAAATCACAGCTCATATCTTGAAAATCCCATAAGTTGGGTCATTCATTTGTCAAGGCCCGCCATATTCTTATTTTATTTATGTATTGTGGTCTGTTTTATGTTTTAAATCAAGATAGCAGTATAGAAAACAGATAGATGTATAATGTTTCAGGAGGACAATGAGCAGTGACTCACTGGGATGGTTTACATGCTGATTCTGAAAAGAGTTTCCAGAACTCTCTATCCATATTGACCAGTCCACCGTGGACAATGGAGACCAGCAGGTCAAGGCTGAGCGCTTCTAACTGGGGTGAGCCCACACCCCGCAGTGACAGAGGCCACACCCGACTCCATAGTCTGTCCAACTCTGTCTTGTAAACTCTCATCCTTTCTGGCAAATGGGCTTGACACCGGGCTACTTCTCGTAAACAACGCAGCACGTATGGCCCCCTTTCTCCTCTCCGCTGTTCGGCCAAGACTTGGTGCAACACTGATAACAGTGGGACAATCACTCGGCCGGGCACCATAGATGGGTACTTTGATACGAGTGCTTCCGTGACCTGCAACCTGAGAGTTCAAAATTGAAAAAAATAATTCTATCTCTCAATAAATCATTAACACGATAAAATGTGTGTTGTAATTTCATACCACGGGATGATATCAAAGTCGCTACACTGAGGTTGAAGGCGGTCCAAAAGAACATTCCAACTGAGGTCGATTCGCCGTTTCTTGCTTGGTGTTCCACAGAAGGAACTAGCCATCAGGGAAGAGGCATACGTCGCCTCTGAGATTTGAGAGTCTTTGTCAATACTGAAAAGCTACAAAATGCAGCAAACACATGAAGATTATAATATCAAGTATGAAAGTTGAATTTAATTGATCAAATAGCGTCCATCATCTTTGTTACCTGGTGACAAATATCAGCTGTGAGCTTGATGATGTTGTCTTTGACGTCGATGCGTCTCATGCCAGTGACATACTTTCCTCTGCTACCAATATGACTGATTTCTCTCACTAATGCTTCGTAGAGGTTATACATCAAATCCCGCCACTTGGCCCAGTCTTCGGCATGCCCACCTAAATAGTGGAATCACTTTACATTTACAATTCATCTACTGTACAAGTACCCAAAATGTAGACAATCGGGATCATATTGCACATGATAGAGAAGCACAAGATAAAAATACTTTCAAATACAAAATAATAACGTTCTAAATACGATCAACCAATGAAAAAATCTAGACTGTTTTCTGTGGCCAACATACACATGTAATGCAACAAGTCTTGCACTGAATTCAATGACCTGTGTCCTGGGTCTTTGCTCCTTCGGGATGGTGTACGCAGAGCTGCAAGTTGAAGAACTCCACAATCCCCTCTTTGAGAGCAGCACTGGGCCTCATGTTGGTCCAGACATACAGTATTGATGGTAGTATTTCCTCACCGAGTTGACACACCCTCATCCGACAGTTCTTTGCTACAGTTTTCAAGAAGGTGTTAAGCGCTGAGATGACATGCTCCAGAACAGTCAAGTGCTTCTCCTGCCTGATGAAAACAAAGTTACATTCAGATACACCACCATATTTGCCAGCAGCCACTTAGTCGGGAGGAAAAGCCGGTCACATTAAACATAATACCTTTCATAGTTTCAAAAGGTTATAAAAGTTACTCACCTTGCATTGAGAAATGCTTTGGAGAAGAAGCCAAACAGGTCTCTGTTGAATCCATCAGTCTGCACGCACATGCCCTGCACCACTGTGTTGATGACCCGACTTACAAGAATGCGGTTGATGCATTTGGATGGGGAGATGAAAAAGCCACTGTACACATCCAAAAGACCTTCCACAAACATCAATTGATCATTACCAGGCATAAATGCCTGTTGTTAAATTTCATCAAACTAAATATATCATGTTAAAGGTATCGTATTAATTTTTTCACTGACTGTGCCACTGCTGTGGAGTGATGTCACACCAGTACTTGCGAACAGACAGGATTTCCTTTAGGAGCAGGCTGCTGTAGTCTTTGCCATAGGCTGAGCAGCTATATGGATTTTGAAGAACCTCAATCACATGCTTAAGAAGCTCACTGCACTTTAGCCGCGGCCCACCTGAATAGTGAAAGAAAATTACACTGTAGTAGTACCCACCACACATTGAACAGAAATGTAACATACCCATAAGCTCTGTAAAAATAACAAACACTGAGTACTTACGTTTGTTTGCGTAGCCGACAAAAAATTTGATCAAACTGCTCATTTCAGCCATCTTCTTCTGGCGGATGGCCAGCGTTGTGCTGGTGACGTTGGATTTACTCAGTTTCATGGCTTCGGTCTCCCGTTGGAGGTAACGTTGCAAAAATCTTCAATTGCAAAAATTAAAGATGTGCAGTCAAATACTTGAATTAACATAATTCAACTAGTTTTGGCAAATCACAGCTACAATTTATAGATATCAAGTTCTACCCGCCAAAAGCTGGGCATGCCCTGCAGTGGTTAAGAAATTCAATTTTGACAAAAGTAGCTCTTTGCTGCCATCTTGCACCATCTATAAGCAATCAAGAAATGTGTTTTGTGTCAGATGACTTCCTTTAGCAAGTTGCAAGGGAATACTTAATTCCTTACACACTCTCAAGCAGAAAATCCAGAACAGTACCTGAAAACAGCATCCCATGTGAGCTGTTTGGAGCCTTTGGTTTTAAGCCCCGAGGTCCGATCAAGTTCTTGCACAATCTCTGGAGATCGAATGAGCTGTCTGAAGCGTTCCGCTTGTTTCTGAAGGCATAAATTATGAACACCAACAATGGGTCAGGTGGACCTGGACCATAAATGCAGCTGTGGGGATCATACGGTAAATATATTTTAAAATGCTGGTGTGGCTAGAGTACCTTCCTCTCTGTAGCCTTGTCATTCTCCAGTCCCCTGCAGCACACCAAGAGATCAGAAAGAACCAGACTCATAGTGCCTCAAGTGGACAATAACACTGCAAACAGATGAGTCCACCTACAACAACAGGGTGTTCAGAATGTATCAGTCCAAATAATTTCTCAGTCTCAGGGCACACCACCAAACAAAAATGTTACAAAAAGGGAAATAATGATTTTGTCGTCCTAAGTATGTACAAAATTATTATAATAAGGTAATTACTCAGTGTAAAGCACAGGTGTCAAACTCAAGGCACCAGATACAGCCGGCCACATAATTTTATGTGGCCCGCGAAGACAAATTGTGCATCATGTCGTGTGTCATTACTAGAATTGCAAATTGTCTTCACTTTTAAAGTTTTTTTCTTCAATATTTGACCAGTTTTTACTCATCTGACTCCGTTGTCAGTTGGTTTTGTAGCTTTTACTGTATACAATATGAGGTGCTCATACATTTATTTGGGTTGACAGTCATAATGGCCCTCCGAAAAAAGCTATGACTACAATGCGGCCCACGAAAAAAAAAGAGTTTGACACCCCTGCTAAAGCCTCTGCCATTCAGTGGAAGATCCTGTATGACACAAGCATCGATAGATAAGGAATAATATTTTTGGGACGAATTAGGTGACGTTGGATAACTTCTGCAACACCCATGAAGAGCATTCACCTCACAGCACATAACCATGACAAGGCACGTTTTCCATGATAACGCTACTGTCACTGCAGAAAATGACTAATGCACATAGTAATAGTTTGATTAGCAGTTCTAGAAAGACTCATAACTTCTATTGGGTCTTGTCCTTAAACCGAGTAGCCTGGAAAATCCAAAACCAAATTAATTCGAGTCATAAATTTGCTAAACCATGCTCTCAGCTCACCTTTCGTCTCTACAGAGACTTTACCAACGCCCTGTCACATATTATGATGCAGTCAGGTGGTACAGACGAACTTGCTGTACATCCCACATCGTTTCCATTTAACATGTGTACAAATCGTAACAGGAAATTCCCGCCTCTTCAACCACTGAAAATGGAACGCAGTTTCCGGATGATACGCCACTTCCTAAAAATGACATTGACGTTTCCGTTTATTTTATGAATAACTAATTAATATTTATACTAATAAAACAATGGCAAGCTACGTATTATTATTGTGTAGAAGAGTTGAGTAATTTCACCAATGGCATGGAAAGGACTGTAATAGAAGTGGAACGGCAAACCTGGCGTAGGACTACAAACTAGGCTTGGAACTACAACTTCCAGTATACCACAATCTGGTAAGAATGACTTCCGGGTCCAATGAGCTTGAGTTCCCCGCCTTTTGAGTACAACGCCTTCCCAACAATACAGATGAAGTCTAAAGTTGGACGTTATAAAGTATCTTTCGTAGTGGAAATGTAAATGAAGTACTGGAGGCTATTTACTCTTTGAAGCAATCTGCTGGCAGCCATGTTGCTGCCATCTGACGTCGCTCGTCTCGTTCTGGGTAGGTCTGGTCAGAACGAACGGACAAGTTGTAGCTGTAGCATTAGCCAACATAATTATAAACACAAACAGGGTTGTCAAAAGCTTTCGCGCGTCAGCTGGATTTTACAGAACTAACAAGTGTAAAACAATATTCAACGTAGCGTTTTGTTTTGGGGGGATTATGTTGTGTCCAATTGTTAAAATATCGTTTTCTGTCATCAGGCTATCTTCAGGAAGAAGGTCTCTCCGCTACAAGCCAAGCATTCATTCAGGAGAGCCCAAACCTGAAAGAATATGCAGAACACACCATGGGAGATGGAGCTCTCCCTGCTTGTGTTTTTGTAAGTTGCATGCATCTATACAGCCATGAAGATAAAACAAGTTGAAATTAGATACGCTGTGCATCTCACCATGTCTGTTATCTCTTCTCCGTAGTCTGTCTTTGGAAAGGGACTAACAACGATTTTAAATGAGTACATGGCTGCAAAAGCAAAAGGTATTCATGCCACCTTTAATATAACCAGCTAATGTGTCATGTTTTATTTTCCTAATTTCCCATTTGATCTTTTTACAGAGACTTGCCATGAAGTACCTGCTATGTTGACATCATTGTGGAAAAAGCTGGATTTTACGCTCAAACAAATCAAGTAATACAAATGATTACCAGAGTATGGGTGGTTAGCAGTCAGCCTTGTTCCAGTGTGGTTTTGAATATTCTTTCCGTGCTTGTGATGACATTCTGAACTTCATCCCACAACCATAAAACATGCTAAGTTTACTGGAGATTCGAAATTGCCTTGTCCAAGAAAAGCAGTTCCGAAAATGCATGGAGGATGGGGTTTATGATATTGTATTTATGGTTTATGATATCAACTTCCTCAAAACATAAACATTTTATCTTTTTCTCAGGTCCTTACAGAGTTCCCCAGCTATCGCAGCAAGTCAGAGAGGTGAGAATCTAGAAATAAAATGGAAATTTCTCGACGCTTTGCATATACTCTCGAACACAATCTATTTTAGAACACTAGACCCCCTCCGTTTTCCACTTCCTAAGGAGTTTTCCCAAAGGATGCAATAAAAATTGAAATGATGTGTTCCAGCATCAAACCTTTTGTCTCAGAATTTATTTTACTGGGGAAGTATCATTCTTACCTGTTATTCAAATGAAAAAAATAAGATGATCAAATTAAATAAAATCAAACTTTGGATTTAGAAGCCAGATTGGTACATTGCACTCTAACACTCTTAATCATACAAATGTTTAAAAAACAGTCATACAATAAATTTGGTACTAATAGTAATTGAAAATAACTGAATGGTGTCAATTCAGATTTTCTTGTATGTGTAATGGAGGTTTAGTTATTCCTGTTGCTTTAGCTGCTTGTCACACTACCACTCATAAAGTATTTCATAAGTTCCATTGCCAGTAGCCATTGTGCTGAGATCCTGTGTTTGTCATCCTAAAATGATCCAAGAATGGTGTGATTGATTATTTAAACAAATTTTAAGCTCAGATCTAAACTAAACAGTTATGTAAATGGTCTTTTTCCATAATAGCACGTTCACGCATTGGACTGGCAAACTTGGCGAAACAACGAGGTTTGACGATGACTTCAACGAGCAGTCTTGTATGTTCTTCGGAAGCATCCTTAATCAGCAGCCCGGCACTCAGCACACAGAGTACGCTCAGCCACTCCATCCCTGTGAGCTACAGTTCTCCCCAAATCAGAGCCCCTCCGGGTACTGCAACGGCTCAGCAATTCCATGATATTAGCCAATCACTCAATATACAGAGTAAGTATCTCATAGCGTCTTGGTATGTAAGGAAAAAATAAATAATACATGACCATGCTTGTCTCTTTCAGGAGATTGTCCTATACAGATAATAGTTTCAGAACAGCGACCAAATCCTGGACCAATGTCTCCTGGGCGACGGAAATGGTAAGGAGAGCTGTTATATTTATATGCACGCTGACAAAATACTCTGATGTTTTTAAATTGAAAGATGTATTAGTGCATTAAACACCACAATCATGTGTTCTGCCCTCAGGGACACTCCAAGGAAAAGGAGCACTGCTCTGGGGTGCTCCAGTGGTCCTGGAAAGTCGAGTACACCTGCCAGCAACGTTACTGCTGAACCACAACCTGAAGAAGTCGTTGATGAGAACTTCCCTGTAAGTATATGTGCAATCCGCTTTTAACAGGAATAATGAGACAGATAGTTGTACAACTGCAAATTTCACACCAAATGTATGTCCACAGCAACTTGTGATACAAAGTGCTCGTGATAAGATTCTGGGAGACCGGTCATTACAGGAAAAACTTGCTGAAAATATCAACAAAATTCTTGCAAAGTAAGTGTATTGAAAAAATTCAATACTGGTCTTCAATGTAATGTGACACATATTAAAATGCATACAATATTTTCTTCTGGCTTTCCCATCAAACTTTAGTGAACCAACTCCCCAAACAGTAAAGGCCCCATCAAGTTCAATAGAAGAGGACCAGTCAATTGATGAGATCCTGGGATTACAGGTGCTCAGTCTCTGTCCTTAAATAGATCATATATTTAATATTAACCTGATTCTTTTTATTCAGGGAGAAATACATATGAGTGAGGATGCAATTCACGATATTTTGGAGCAAACGGAATCGGACCCCGCATTCCAGGCCCTGTTTGACCTCTTTGACTACAGTAAATATACATTGTTGTCTTTGTTTTGACTGTAGTAAAACATTTGAGCATGGCTCTTCTTATTTACGAATGCATAACGCTGATTTTCCTTTGCAGATAAAGCACGAACTGATGGAGAACCAGGAAATATGGATATGGACAATAAGACAGGAGAAAATGATAATGCCGGACCACCATCTACAGTCGGGCAGCTTCAGAGTAACAATCCAGGTATGATGGTCAACTAATTTCAGAGCTGAACTTAAAATCCATCAGGTAACGACTAAGATGAATCATTTTGTACTCTTGTCATTTAACAGGCACCACAGTGCAAGAGACATCAGATTTAACAGCGGCAACGGTGAAGAACAAACCGATCCAAGAACGCAAGACCAGAAAATCAAACACTCTGTTGAAAAAGAGTGTAATCGGGCCCAGCAGTAGATCATCCCAGTCAGACAACAGTACTGAAAATGAAAAAGGAAAAGCTTCACTCTTTAGTAATACTGTTGATGCATCACCAATAGATATTGACAGCACAGTGGATACTTCAGCTATCATGGAGCATACACCCACTCTTGGAGAACTGTGTGTCACTAAAGACAACGTACCCACCACTATGTTCCTCATGGACTCAACAGCTGTCCTTTCATCGAAAGCCACTCCTACGGCGGAACCAGTGGTTCGTGTGGCAACTCAAAGGGGAAGTAAACAAAAACAAGGCTCTCGAGTTGAATCTTTGGCGTCTTTATCTTCGCAGGGTGATGAGCCTATGTTTTTGTCTCCTGATCAAGTTAAGATGAGTGGAAACCCCTCTCTTACTTCAGTTGCAATCAATGGTGGAGCAATTCAGCCTTCGATGAATCTCTCAGTAACGCCTCAGTTATCCATGAGCTCATTTTCGTCCGCAGACTCCACTGTTGCTAACAACACTGCAACAAATATAGTAACAGCTTGTCCCCAGCTATCTTCCTCTCTCAGCACACCTCATACAGGTATACTTGACCCATCCACTTTTACATCCGCCACATCCCCAATCTCTGGAATGCTCGGCGCTGCTCAATCTAGCTTGGCCACCTGCGATAACAACACCCCAAGAAAAGATATGACCGATTCCAATAATGTGGTTTCTTTGAAGATCATCATCAGTGATAACCCCGATGACATTTCCTCAAGTGATAAAGCTTTGAATCAGGCAATTTCCAGTCTTGCTACAGAAAAGCTCCCCACAATCTACCTTTCTTCACCCGCCAAGTCCCCTAGAGAACCTGGCACACCGAGAGGCACTAACTTGGATGAAGCCGCACTGGCGGTGCATGGCTTACAAAGCTCAGAGGCACTTGCTAATTCCCCTTCCAGAGCTGGGCCACTTCTCCCATTTCATCAGTTGACCCCAGCAACACAAACACAACTGGCGAATTCAGCTAATAGAGCCGGAGCACTCGTTCCATTTCATCAGGTCACATCAGCAACACCTAGTAGAGTCGGAGCACTAGTTCCATTTCATCAGGTCACATCAGCAACACCTAGTAGAGCCGGAGCACTAGTTCCATTTCATCAAGTAACGTCAGCGACACCTAGTAGAGCAGGAGCACTCGGTCCATTTGATCAGTTAACAGCAACAACACAAACACAGCAAGCTCATTCACCTAGTAGAGTCGGAGCGCTAGTTTCTTCTCATCCGTTACCGACGACGACGACACAAACGCAGCAAAGCTACATTATTCAGCTACCCTTGGACACTGCTAACCCTGCGCTTCAAGGAGCGGGTACTAGCTACTTCCTCATGACGGAACCCCTGACAGCAGATACTTCAAGCAGGCAGGTGCCTGCAGGTTCCTCAAAAGTACCTCTTTTGCCCCAAAACAGCCATTATAGTGTTTCAGCAGCAACTCCTGCACGAAGCCTTGTCGCTGGTAAGATCCGTTATCATTTTTATCAGCTGCATTAGCGAGTGCTGATATTAAAAATTCTTCACAGGGTCACCACTCATCTTGCCATCACCTGCTAAACCTATGATGCTTCCTGTCTCTGTTGTGGGACAGAATGCGACTGGAAATGTCCAGATGGTGGCTAATCAGGTAAAAGAATATCTTCTGACTTCTATTCATTCTGCTCCGGACACTTAAGTGAATGATGAGAGTATTGATTGGGAGTGTTGCTTTACAGGGTGTTGGAATACCAAACCTAGTGCCAATGCAGCACACCCTAACTTTGGATCCCAAACTTTCGATGGTTGCTGGTAACCAGCCCACAACTGGTGGTAAGTACTAGCTGTCTTCTTTGGCAAACAGATAGATAGGTAATGATATACAGTACATTGATTTCAGAATGGTTCTGAACCTCCATATGTTTGAAAAATAGCTTATCACCCTCCCTGCTCACCGCAACTATAATCCACGCTTTTCCATCAGTGAAAGCCGGTATGATAGGCTACCGCATACTCTCGGTTCGGCACAAATGTTTTCTTTTGTTTTGGAGGAACATGACCAGAAATGCAACAGTATTTTAACTCTGTTGCAGAGCATTTCTTCTTATTTGTCCTAAAGTTTGACCACCCCAAACTGAGGTGACTAAAGTTTAGCTGGCACGGTATTGCACAGTGGAAAAGCAGAATGCATGTTCATTTCTCTGACCTAATTTCTGTGCATTCTAGGAATTATGCTCAATGAAGTCGCACAGAATTTGCACAATGCAAATCAGCATCACGAATCAAAGGATTCTGGTTCCAGCCATAAGAGAATTTTATGTTTTGAGTCATCCACCAAAATTCAACCAACAACTTCTAAACCAACAACGGCCACCTCTTCAGCTGGGAATGTGTCAACGTCACTGTGTGTCACGCAGTCTAAAAAAGGTCGTTCACAAACGACCCGCTGTACAAGGCCCACTATCCTCGGTGGCAATAAGCACAAACGGAGAGTCGAGACCGTGAGGTGCTCGTCAGATCCCAAAACTGGTGGGAATTTGGATACGGATTTTCCTTCACAACAACAAAATTGCGATGCTAACACCCCACATCGAAAACCTCAAATTGCAAGTGGGAGCAGAGTCGATGTGTCTCAGACTGAGTCAATAAAAAGCTCAGAGCCGAGAAACAACTTGAAATCTACAGTAGGGAAACACAGTCCTAATGAAGTTGAGGTAAGTGATGGAACTAAGCCAAAGTATGATAGCTCAGAGTCGTCGTCATCCGATTCTGCGCTCAAATTGGGCAGTAAAAAAAAAGTTGACAGCAACAAGAAAGAGCCTGCGGAACAAACAGACGAGACCGTGCATACTCCGCGGCAACCAAATGTGATAACCGATAAAGAAAACAAAACGATGGGTTGCTCGCCAGTGCAGCAGCAGCCGGCCACTCACACGCCAGCAGACATAGCACCTCCAGCTGTCACACCTACGTCAAGTTCCCAATCCACAGCTGCCAAAATTCCCTCAAAGACCATCTCTCTGGCCACAAAGGCAGCTGAGCTTCTGCAGAACATTCAAGGGCTGAACTCTCCTCCCAGACCTGCTAAGAGATTACCGGTAGGACTCAACAGCCCAGATCTTACTGGTCCACAAACCCCAGGGACTGGTGGTAACCCAGAAGAGTCGATGAAAAGTCCAAGGACTCCCTTGCAACAGAAGAAGGGTAAAGATGCAGAGGGAACACCTAAGAATCTTCTTCCCCATAACACCCCAGACGTCCCGACCTGCAGCCCCGCCAGTGAAAACAGCATCAATATGGCTGCTCGCACGCTAATGATCCTGTCTCGTGCCGCCATCGCCAGGACTGGCACGCCACTCAAGAACAGTTTGCGCCAAGAGGCTGGCGAAAAGTCTCCTGCAAACTTGGAGAATTCCAAGAAACGGAAGCATTCCCCTTCCACAGCAACCCCCCCTGTTAAGAAGTCTTTAAAGCAATCTCCCACTAAAAAGCAAAAAAAGGTAAGGCACGTCTACTTGTTATTATTTTAATGGATTTTCACATTTAGTTTTAAGTAGCCTCTTAAATAGATGGTCTTTCTGTCATAACTTGAAATTTTAGTCCTGCCATTTCAAGCAATGATAGAAAAATCCAGACTGCCTCCAGGTGGTGCAAGACCACATCAGAAGATTCTGGCTTTTCTCTGCAATATCTCGACTTAAAACACTATTTGGTTAAAAAATGATCACTTTGCAAATGAGAAAGAAAGACAAGAACAGAAAGGCCACGCACGAACAAGCAAGTATATAACATAACTATTTAGTTTGTTACTATGGTTTTGAATTTTATTTTTATCAGAAGACTGACAGGCAAAAATTGCATGTTCTTTTTCTGTTGTTATTAATGGCTGTTTGATGTAACCTTGGAAATGATTTTTTTTTTTAATTCTCATCTAATTCCCCCTCTGTTTTCAATCCTGCAGCAAAAGAAAAACCTCATAAATTGTTTCCCACATGACTTGGACGTGGATAAGTTCCTTTCTTCACTTCACTACGATGAATAAAAGCGGAATGGGAAATAGCTGCTATAACATGAACTACTTGAGTTACGTCCAGGAATAGAACAGGCCATCTGGTTCATCCGTATAACTTAAACTTACATCTTGTCAATTGAAATCAATCTGTTTTGCTCAATTAGGCTTTATTTTTACCAGTATTGTTGACTTGCAGCAGTTGAGCAGACATGGCACTTTTTTTTTTTTTTTTTTCATCATCTTGCTTGTTTATGATTTTGATACTGTTTAGCAGCAGTAGTTGTATCACTTTGTATAGTTGTTTGTTCTCAAGGATGGTTCAGCATTTCTTTGGTCAATATTTGACTCCGGTTTGACGAAACCAACTGACAGTTAAACATGTTGCTGTGTACAAATACATTTTGTAATGTGTTTTCCAATAAATGTATTAATCTGTTTGAACAATCAAAGTTTTATCTTAAAAACTGATGTAAATGAAAAATATGAAATGGAAATAAAACATTTTAGAATGTAAAGTTTGGGAGCAAAAATACAATATGTCTCGAGCCTGTGATATTAACTGATTGTATTTCTGCTGCGCAATAAAGTTGGCTTGCAGGTGTTTATTTTGTGTGTGATGACAAATGTTAAAACATGTTTTTAAATACACTGGATTTTTTTTTTTGTTCTTTGCTGTCGTCTTAATCTAAATTGCAATGTGCTGCGGTTGGTTGATAAATATGGCAAGCAATGATTGGGTCATTAAAAATTAGCTAAAGGATCTAGTTAAAGATGACACTCGCTGAGATGCTGGCAGACATAAGTTTTGGGTTTTTTTTAGTTTTATGTTCTCTTGATCAAATGTAGATGCCCCTTTCAACAAGACAAAAACTGTCAGTAGACGATCATTGACCGCCAGTTGAACAATGTGTTATTTGAGGAAAACAGACTAAGAACAGTAGAATTTGAACACCCACCCAAAATCCATATTGCTTAATTCTGGGTGCATTTGTTAAAAAATACAATGAGCATGTTTTAGATCTTATTTTACAATTAAACTCTTACCTCTTACATACCAGAGGGCCATGGCTTTGCAACAACAATGGATCCAGGTTTCAGGATGACTGCACCTTTGACCTCTGGTTAAAACATAGCAAGGGAAGTTTTACGACATTGTGTAGGATGCAACAAGCCAAGTTATTTATTACTGGTTATATACATTCCAACCTAATCCTACGATCAAGATAGTTAGGAAACCCTGACTTTAATGGTCACTTGGAGGTTCATCTGGGGTGCAGGACAGCAATGAGGCACGTTGTCTAACAAAGTGGTCTTTGTTAGAAAGAAACTGTCATTCTGTGGTACATCATAAAAACAGCAAGGCCAAACAGCAAGCATATATTGCAGTAATATGGCGGTAAGGCATTGATTAGAGAACGCATGATAACATATATATACATTTTTCTAACAGAGAGTTTAAATCATTGTGCATTGTGCATGAACATGAAAAGCTGAACAAAACTAAAACCTTAAACACGAATAGAAACTAAGCAACTTGGCCTGAATATGAATTAAAATTGTTGTACTAGGTTCTTTTTCAATTACTTCACTGGTTCTTCTATATCAAACAATTTATTTTAGGTTTATTTACCTGACATGTTTCGGCGGGTTCTTCCGCCTTCATCAGAGTGTCACTGACACTGTCAGTGTACAAATAAATTGTTTGATATAGAAGAACCAGTGAAGTAATGAATTAAAATTAATTACAGTTAAAATCCACAACTAAACACAAAGTAAACATCAAGTATAATGAAAACTACAAAACTATTATAATCCTGAGACCAGTTAACTAGGTATTTTAACATCGATGCAAAAACCCATGAACAAACAGAAGGTGAAAACTTCACGGATCATTGCTAATCTCCCCAACATACTCGGAATTCTCATGAGAGACTCTTTGGCAAGTGACTGAGCAGGCAACAGGGTTCTCGCCAATGTGGATTCTTGTATGACCTTTTAAGCTTTTCTTCGCTGAAAAACTTTGGCTACAAACTGAGCATGAAAAAGGTTTCTCGCCAGTGTGGATTCTTGTATGATTATTTAAGTGTCCCTTCTGACGGAACTTTTGGCCACAAACTGAGCATGAAAAAGGTTTCTCGCCAGTGTGGATTCTTGTATGGATTTCTAAGTATCCCTTACGACCGAACTTTAGGCCACAAACTGAGCATGAAAAAGGTTTCTCACCAGTGTGGATTCTTCTGTGTGTTTTTAAACTTCCCCTATGAGAGGATTTTTGGCCACAAACTGAGCATGAAAAAGGTTTCTCGCCAGTGTGGATTCTTGTGTGCGTATTTAAACTTCCCCTGTGAGAGAATTTTTGGCCACAAACTGAGCATGAAAAAGGTTTCTCCCCAGTGTGGATTCTTGTATGACTTTTTAAGTTTCTTTTCTCAGAGAATCTTTGGCCACAAACTGAGCATGAAAAAGGTTTCTCGCCAGTGTGGATTTGTGTATGAATTTCTAAGGTTCCCTTGTGACCGAACTTTAGGCCACAAACTGAGCATGAAAAAGGTTTCTCACCAGTGTGGATTCTTGTATGACTTTTTAAGGTTCCCTTCTCAGAGAATCTTTGGCCACAAACTGAGCATGAAAAAGGTTTCTCGCCAGTGTGGATTCTTGTGTGCGTTTTTAAAGATTTCCTGTGAGAGAATTGTTGGCCACAAACTGAGCATGAAAAAGGTTTCTCGCCAGTGTGGATTCTTGTGTGCGTTTTTAAAGATTTCCTGTGAGAGAATTGTTGGCCACAAACTGAGCATGAAAAAGGTTTCTCACCAGTGTGGATTCTTGTATGACCTTTTAAGGTTCCCCTCTGAGAGAATCTTTGGCCACAAACTGAGCATGAATAAGGTTTCTCACCAGTGTGGCTTCTCGTGTGCCTTTTTAAACTTCCCTTCCGAGAGAACTTTTGGCCACAAACTGAGCATGAAAAAGGTTTCTCGCCAGTGTGGATTCTTGTGTGGATTTTTAAAATGTCCATCCGAGAGAAATTTTGGCCACAATCTAAGCATGAAAAAGGTTTCTCCCCAGTGTGGATTCTTGTGTGTTGTTTCAAACTACTG
Organism: Syngnathus typhle; assembly: GCF_033458585.1. Lineage (NCBI taxonomy): Eukaryota > Metazoa > Chordata > Actinopteri > Syngnathiformes > Syngnathidae > Syngnathus > Syngnathus typhle. The sequence continues at coordinate 12,157,297 of NC_083743.1, forward strand.
CTATGAGCAAAACAAATTCCACACTGAGAACATTGTCTGTGTTTGTTTTGAGACTCATCATCAGCAGCAGCAGCAGCACGAACAGCAGCAGCAGGAACATGTGACGACACGTCATCACAATCTGATGATGGAGCTGCTTGTGATCCCCCACAGTGGTCTCCATCACCTTCTCTGGTCATTTGTTGACCTGAGCTGCAGCTTGAAGGCTCCGCCCCTTTGGTCACCTCACGTTGACCCTCATCTAAACTATTCAAATGGACACCAGTCAATGGTATCTTGCAGGCATCCTCCTCCTCTTCTTTTTTAATGTCATAGGAGTCTTCTCTCTCGTTTTTAATGTCGCAGGAGTCCTCTCTCTCCTCTTTATTACAAGGCCGCTCTGGATCTTCCTCCTCTTTTATGGTGCAAAGAAACTTCTGCTCCATTTGTTCATTGAGGTGCTGGACCTCTTTGGCCACATCTTCCTCTTTAATGCGAGTGCGCTCTGGCTCCTCCTGCTTAGGACCAATAGCTTCACTGATGTCTACAAAACAAGACAAACACACATGAAAATTACAGTTGAAAAGAAACTGGTCAAACAAGAACTTTTTCAATTTGCCTATCACTAGGGGTGTAACGATTCATCGATACACATCGATTAATCGATATAATGCTCTACGATTTGTTGGCATCGATGCTAAACGTAAACATCGATCTATATCGCTCGTTTTTGACCTCAGACATGAGACGCGACTTTATTTTGAAATCCAGTTCATTGTTGCTTGCTTTCTCTTTCCGGGAGCAGTGCGCGGCGTGTTGTGTTGTGAGCAGAGCAGGCACGTGAAAGGGGAGCCGACTATGGCTAGTGTCCAAGAAGACGAGGAAATTCGCTCTCCTTTGGGCTTCAAGTCTTTCGTTTGGAAGCATTGTGTAATTTCCTAAATAGAGTTTGCAGTACCTTGTTGATTTTGCGTATGAATTGTTATAAATCGGGATATTGTTCTATATCGATCGTAGAGCACTATATCGTGAATGAATCACAGCAGGCTTTAAGATATCGGCAAATATCGTATCGTGATTCTTTGTATCGATATGATATTGTATCGTGACAAAATCCGCGATTTACACCCCTACCTATCACACATGATTTTGATCAAATTCTACCAACAATAAACACTGGAAGAAGATTCGTAAAAGAAAATAGCCATGTACTGATCTGCTCTTTGCAACACAACCTTGTCAGAGAATATTTGGCCACAAACTGAGCATGAAAAAGATTTCTCACCAGTTTGGATTCCTATATGCTGCAGCCAAAGAGCTTCCGGTCGTTGACGACTACGGTCCTTTTCCTCCACGTACTTTGCTGTGGTCCTTGCAAACATTTTCTCGCTGCAACGACTGTGCGGTCTGAGTAGGAACAGACATTAACTAACACACTAAAACAAAGAGAAGACAACTGGTACAGTAATCTCTCGCTACTTCGCCCTTCACTTATTGCAGCCTCACTCTATCACGGATTTCTTTAGAAATTTATATTGGGGACGCGACAGTCGGCCAGCACGCAAGAGCAGAGAGGAGCTAGACACGTTTACACTTCAAAAAAGGTTCATAAAAGTCTTCCGTGTATATTGCAACGATATCATGTTAATTTACTCGTATTCATTTTCTTATTTATTTAAATAAATAAGAATGTTTCTGCAAGTCAGTTTGACTTTAAAAAAATACAAGTGTTTAAAAATACAAAAAATATTTAAACAACAATAAAGTGTGTAAAACTACAATAAAGGTTCATAAAAGTCTTGTGTAGATGTATATATTTACTCTTATTTATTTTCTTTCTTTCCGCATTTATTAAGATAAAGAATGTTTATGAAAATCAGGTTGACTTTAAACTGTTTACTAAAGTGTTTAAGAATACAAAAACATTTTAAATTACAATATACAGTGTTTAAAAATACAATAAAATACAACAAAGGTTCATAAAAGTCTTTTATGGCTATGGTAACAATATATTTTCTCTATATCGCGGATTTTTGCCTATCGCAGGTGGTCCTGGAACTAATTATCCGCAAGAAACGAGATCTTACTGTATTGAGGACGCTGCCTTTGCAGCTACTTGACAATAGTCACTTGTAAGTCAACAATAATGGCAATAATCAAGCAAAATATCATAAAGTTAGCACTGTGGTAGCTACCATGCGACAAGCATTGAGCCGCACTTATGGACTGCAACCAAGCAGTACTAGGAATAACTTGGGTCCAGAGTCGTCACTTACCTCTTTCGTCGTTGGGGTTGTAGTGTAGCTAAGGTTAACTTGTCACCACACAAGTTGCGTGTTTATCTGATGCAGCCGAATAGAATGAAGTAAGCTTCTGTTTCTGTCCTTAAACCATCGTCGTGGGACTCGCCGATGGTGGAGGGAATGCACGTGCTTGCCTTGTGTGCCGACACCTTGAATTCGATTCCCAGGTATGACTGCGTGAATGTGTGTTTGTGACTGTGTGAATGACCAGAAGGAACTTCCTGTTACGTGATGATAATGGCACTTGAGAGGTCTCGGACGCCCTCTAGCGAAGGGCCGTGGGAAGTTTTTGTGTTGTTGTTGTTGCCCAGGCACAAACCAACATTGCGTGCAAAAACAACAAACATTTTGTGCACGTTTTCCCCCCAAAAAAACCTCCAACTCGAATAGATTTTAATAGTATACTAGCGTGCGTTTGTTGTTTAACACTAGTGTTGACTAGCCAGAAAGCTTGAAAGCCGCATGTGCGTCATTGATGCCAGATGAAGCCTTGAAGCTTTCATCCATTATCATTCTTCTACATAATGCCATGATTCAATACTTCTCCACATGATTCCACATTGGTCAAGTCAACGTCATTCCGTATCATTCTCTCATTTTATTTCATGAATCTAAGGCATTCTACATGCTTTCATAGTTTGTCATTCAGCATTTCTACACAACTTGCTTCATCTACTTTTACTGCAAAATGAAAAAAATTGGCCTCACTTTTGGAGGAGAGTTTTAATCATTGTGAATGAACATGAAAATCTGAACAAAACTAAAACCTTAAACACAAATAGAAACTAAGCAACTTGGCCTGAATATGAATTAAAATTAATTACAGTTAAAATCCACAACTAAACACAAAGTAAACATCAAGTATAATGATTACTACAAAACTATTATAATCCTGAGACCAGTTAACTAGGTATTTTAACATCGATGCAAAAACCCATCAACAAACAGAAGGTGAAAACTTCACGGATCATTGCTCATCTCCCCAACACACTCGGAATTCTCATTAGAGACTCTTTTGCAAGTGACTGAGCAGGCACCAGGGTTCTCGCCAGTGTGGATTCTTGTATGGCCTTTTAAGCTTCTCTTCGCTGAGAAACTTTGGCCACAAACTGAGCATGAAAAAGGTTTCTCGCCAGTGTGGATTCTTGTATGACTTTTTAAGTGTCCCTTCTGACTGAACTTTTGGCCACAAACTGAGCATGAAAAAGGTTTCTCGCCAGTGTGGATTCTTGTGTGCCTTTTTAAAGATTCCCTGAGAGAGAATTTTTGGCCACAAACTGAGCATGAAAAAGGTTTCTCGCCAGTGTGGATTCTTGTGTGCGTATTTAAACTTCCCTTCTCAGAGAATCTTTGGCCACAAACTGAGCATGAAAAAGGTTTCTCGCCAGTGTGGATTCTTGTATGAGTTTTTAAGGTTCTCTTCTCAGAGAATCTTTGGCCACAAACTGAGCATGAAAAAGGTTTCTCGCCAGTGTGGATTCTTGTGTGGATTTTTAAGTTTCTCTTCTCAGAGAATCTTTGGCCACAAACTGAGCATAAAAAAGGTTTCTCGCCAGTGTGTATTCTTGTATGAGTTTTTAAGGTTCTCTTCTCAGAGAATCTTTGGCAACAAACTGAGCATGAAAAAGGTTTCTCGCCAGTGTGGATTCTTGTGTGGATTTTTAAAATGTCCATCCGAGAGAAATTTTGGCCGCAATCTAAGCAGGAAAAGGTTTTCTTTCTTGTGTGCATTCTCATGTGTTGTTTCAAACTACTGCTATGAGCAAAACAAATTCCACACTGAGAACATTGTCTGTGTTTGTTTTGAGACTCATCATCAGCAGCAGCAGCCGCAGCACCAACAGCAGCAGCAGGAACATGTGACGACACGTCATCACAATCTGATGATGGAGCTGCTTGTGATCCCCCACAGTGGTCTCCATCACCTTCTCTGGTCATTTGTTGACTTGAGCTGCAGCTTGGAGGCTCCGCCCCTTTGCTCACCTCACGTTGACCCTCATCTAAACTCTTCAAATGGACACCAGTCAATGGTATCGTGCAGGCATCCTCCTCCTCTTCCTTTTTAATGTCATAGGAGTCTTCTCTCTCGTTTTTAATGTCGCAGGAGTCCTCTCTCTCATCTTTATTACAAGGCCGCTCCGGATCTTCCTCCTCTTTTATGGTGCAAAGAAACTTCTGCTCCATTTGTTCATTGAGGTGCTGGACCTCTTTGGCCACATCTTCCTCTTTAATGCGAGTGCGCTCTGGCTCCTCCTGCTTAGGACCAATAACTTCACTGATGTCTGCAAAACAAGACAAACACATTAACACTGAAAGTTACAGTTGAAAAGAAACTGGTCAAACCTATCCAAGACCTTTTTAAACCTGCCAATGATTTTGATATAATTCTACTAAAAATAAACACTGGAAGAGGATTCATAATAGAAAAGAGCCATCTACTGACCTGCTCTGTACAACACAAAATAAGGCTGCAGCCAAACAGCTTCCGGTCGTTGACTACGGTCCTTTTCCTCCACGTACTTTGCTGTGGTCCTTGCAAACATTTTCTCGCTGCAACGACTGTCCGGTCTAAGTAGGAACAGACATTAACACACTAAAACAAAGAGAAGACAACTGGTACAGTAATCTCTCGCTACTTCGCCCTTCACTTATTGCAGCCTCACTCTATCACGGATTTCTTTAGAAATTTATATTGGGGACGCGACAGTCGGCCAGCACGCAAGAGCAGAGAGGAGCCAGAAACGTTCACACTTCAAAAAAGGTTCATAAAAGTCTTCCGTGTATATTCCATCGATATCATATTAATTTTACTCGTATTAATTTTCTTATTTATTTAAATAAATAAGAATGTTTCTGCAAGTCAGTTTGACTTTAAAAAAATACAAGTGTTTAAAAATACAAAAAATATTTAAACAACAATAAAGTGTGTAAAACTACAATAAAGGTTCATAAAAGTCTTGTGTAGATGTATATATTTACTCTTATTTATTTTCTTTCTTTCCGCATTTATTAAGATAAAGAATGTTTATGAAAATCAGGTTGACTCTAAACTGTTTACTAAAGTGTTTAAGAATACAAAAACATTTTAAATTACAATATACAGTGTTTAAAAATACAATAAAATACAACAAAGGTTCATAAAAGTCTTTTATGGCTATGGTAACAATATATTTTCTCTATATCGCGGATTTTTGCCTATCGCAGGTGGTCCTGGAACTAATTATCCGCAAGAAACGAGATCTTACTGTATTGAGGACGCTGCCTTTGCAGCTACTTGACAATAGTCACTTGTAAGTCAACAATAATGGCAATAATCAAGCAAAATATCATAAAGTTAGTACTGTGGTAGCTACCATGCGACAAGCATTGAGCCGCACTTATGGACTGCAACCAAGCAGTACTAGGAATAACTTGGGTCCAGAGTCGTCACTTACCTCTTTCGTCGTTGGGGTTGTAGTGTAGCTAAGGTTAACTTGTCACCACACAAGTTGCGTGTTTATCTGATGCAGCCGAATAGAATGAAGTAAGCTTCTGTTTCTGTCCTTAAACCATCGTCGTGGGACTCGCCGATGGTGGAGGGAATGCACGTGCTTGCCTTGTGTGCCGACACCTTGAATTCGATTCCCAGGTATGACTGCGTGAATGTGTGTTTGTGACTGTGTGAATGACCAGCAGGAAAAAAAAAAAACATTGTAGTCGATTTACTTCCTGTTACGTGATGATAATGTCACTTGAGAGGTCCCGAGCGCCCTCTAGCGAAGGGCCGTGGGAAGTTTTTGTAGTGTTATTGTTGCCCAGGCACAAACCAACATTGCGTGCAAAAAAAAAAAAACATTTTGTGCACGTTTTCCCCCCCAAAAACTCCAACTTGAATAGATTTTAATAGTATACTAGCGTGCGTTTGTTGTTTAACACTAGTGTTGACTAGCCAGAAAGCTTGAAGCCGCATGTGCGTCATTGATGCCAGATGAAGCCTTGAAGCTTTCATCCAATATCATTCTTCTACATAATGCCATATGATTCAATACTTCTCCACATGATTCCACATTGGTCAACGTCATTCCGTATCATTCTCTCATTTTATTTCATGAATCTAAGGCATTCTACATGCTTTCATAGTTTGTCATTCAGCATTTCTACACAACTTGCTTCATCTACTTTTACTGCAAAATGAAAAAAATTGGCCTCACTTTTGGAGGAGAGTTTTAATCATAGTGCATGAACATGAAAATCTGAACAAAACTAAAACCTTAAACACAAATCACTAAGCAACTTGGCCTGAATATGAATTAAAATTAATTACAGTTAAAATCCACAACTAAACACAAAGTAAACATCAAGTATAATGAAAACTACAAAACTATTATAATCCTGAGACCAGTTAACTAGGTATTTAAACAGCGATGCAAAAACCCATGAACAAACAGAAGGTGAAAACTTCACGGATCATTGCTCATCTCCCCAACACACTCGGAATTCTCATTAGAGACTCTTTGGCAAGTGACTGAGCAGGTAACAGGGTTCTCGCCAGTGTGGATTCTTGTATGAATTTCTAAGTATCCCTTACAACTAAACTTTAAAGTTAAAGTCCCAATGATCATCACACGCACATCTGGGTGTGGTGAAATTTATCCTCTGGATTTAACCCATCCCCGAGTGATTTTAATCCATCCCCTGGGGGAGAGGGGAGCAGTGAGCAGCAGCGGTGCTGCGCTCTGGAATCATTTGGTAATCCAACCCCCAATTCCAACCCTTAACCCATGAGTGCCAAGCAGGGAGGCAATGGGTCCCATTTTTATAGTCTTTGGCATGACCCGGCCGGGGTTTGAACCCACAACCTCCCAGTCTCAGGGCGGACACTCTACCACTAGGCCACTAGCATGAAAAAGGTTTCTCGCCAGTGTGGATTCTTGTGTGCCTTTTTAAAGATCCCCTGTGAGAGAATTTTTGGCCACAAACTGAGCATAAAAAAGGTTTCTCGCCAGTGTGGATTCTTGTGTGCCTTTTTAAAGATTGCCTGAGAGAGAATTTTTGGCCACAAACTGAGCATGAAAAAGGTTTCTCGCCAGTGTGGATTCTTGTGTGCGTATTTAAACTTCCCTTCTGAGAGAATTTTTGGCCGCAAATTGAGCATGAAAAAGGTTTCTTGCCAGTGTGGATTCTTGTATGAATTTTTAAGATTCTCTTCTCAGAGAATCTTTGGCCACAAACTGAGCATGAAAAAGGTTTCTCGCCAGTGTGGATTCTTATATGAATTTTTAAGTGTCCCTTATGACCGAATCTTTGGCCACAAACTGAGCATGAAAAAGGTTTCTCGCCAGTGTGTATTCTTGTATGACTTTTTAAGCTTCTCTTCTCAGAGAATCTTTGGCCACAAACTGAGCATAAAAAAGGTTTCTCGCCAGTGTGTATTCTTGTATGAGTTTTTAAGGCTGTCTTCTCAGAGAATCTTTGGCCACAAACTGAGCATGAAAAAGGTTTCTCACCAGTGTGGATTCTTGTATGTGTTTTTAAGTGTCCCTTATGACCGAACTTTTGGCCACAAACTGAGCATGAAAAAGGTTTCTCGCCAGTGTGGATTCTTGTGTGGATTTTTAAAATGTCCATCCGAGAGAAATTTTGGCCACAATCTAAGCAGGAAAAGGTTTTCTTTCTTGTGTGCATTCCCATGTGTTGTTTCAAACTACTGCTATGAGCAAAAAAAATTCCACACTGAGAACATTGTCTGTGTTTGTTTTGAGACTCATCATCAGCAGCAGCAGCCACAGCACCAACAGCAGCAGCAGGAACATGTGACGACACGTCATCACAATCTGATGATGGAGCTGCTTGTGATCCCCCACAGTGGTCTCCATCACCTTCTCTGGTCATTTGTTGACTTGAGCTGCAGCTTGGAGGCTCCGCCCCTTTGGTCACCTCACGTTGACCCGCATCTAAACTCTTCAAATGGACACCAGTCAATGGTATCTTGCAGGCATCCTCCTCCTCTTCCTTTTTAATGTCATAGGAGTCTTCTCTCTCGTTTTTAATGTCGCAGGAGTCCTCTCTCTCCTCTTTATTACAAGGCCGCTCCGGATCTTCCTCCTCTTTTATGGTGCAAAGAAACTTCTGCTCCATTTGTTCATTGAGGTGCTGGACCTCTTTGGCCACATCTTCCTCTTTAATGCGAGTGCGCTCTGGCTCCTCCTGCTTAGGACCAATAGCTTCACTGATGTCTGCAAAACAAGACAAACACATTAACACTGAAAGTTACAGTTGAAGAGAAACTAGTCAAATGATGCCAATGATTTTGATATAATTCTACTAAAAATAAACACTGGAAGAGGATTCATAATAGAAAAGAGCCGTCTACTGACCTGCTCTGTACAACACAAAATAAGGCTGCAGCCAAAGAACTTCGGGTCGTTGACGACGGTCCTTTTCCTCCACGTACTTTGCTGTGGTCCTTGCAAACATTTTCTCACTGCAACCACTGTCAGGTCTAAGTAGGAACAGACATTAATTCACACAGTAAAACAAAGAGAAGAAGACAACCAGTATTTATGTGGATCTTCTGCCCTCTGGGAAGAGGTACAGGAGCCTGCGCTCCCGCACCACCAGACTCACCAACAGCTTCATACTCCAGGCTGTTAGGATCCTGAACTCTCTCCCCCTTTCTGCGTAGTGTCGTACTTTTGAGCTATGCTATGCTTACTGTCTGCTGTATGCACACTTGCTCCGTATTTTCTCCTCTTATTTATTGGGTTATTTGTTTATTTATTATTTATTCATCACTCTTATTATTTATTGTTTGTGCCTTCTTGTTTTTATTTTGTGTCATTTACTTGTATGTCTATCGTGTGCTGTGTCTCGTCACCGTGGGGTAGAGGAAACGTAATTTTGGTTTCTTTGTGTGTCTTGGCATGTGAAGAGATTGACAATAAAGCAGACTTTGACTTTTCATTTACCCGCGAGTTTTAAAATCATCTGGGGCATGTCTGCCTGCCTGCAACCATCACTGCTAATCGTCGACTTTTCGTATTCCCACGGTACAGTATTACTCTTGGTGCAGGCAAGATCCAACATTCGTCGAGGACAATCAAGCTAAATATCATAAAGTTAGCACTGTGGTAGCTACCATGCTAATAAAAGCGGACCGCACTTCTGTACTGCAACACAGGAGTACTAGAAATAACATTGCTAAAACGCTGCTAACATGATAACTTAGGTCCAGAGTCGTAACTTACTTTTTTCGTCGTTGCGGTTGTCGTGTAGCTAATGTTAGTGATTCGTCACATAAGTTGCGTGTTTATCTTATGCAGCCGAATGGAAGGCGCCACGTTTCTGCTTGAGTGCTAAAACTAGTGTTGGCTCGCGTGTGAGTGATTCGTTCAAAAGGACGTGTCTTTTCAGTGAACGAGAGTCAATGAATCATTTCCTGAAGTGGTTTGTTCTTTTTACAGTTCATCGAGAGAATGGATCAGTGAGTGAACAAGTGCTGACTTTCCCGTTCGAAAACGGGACAGTGAGTGAGCTGACTTGCTGAGCATTAACGGATCAATAAGTGAACGTGTTGCGTCTCCTGGCGTGAGTGAACGTGAACAGTAGTTTTTAAACAACATATATACGCCTAAATATTGTTATCCAATATATCTACTGTAATTTCACATTACATTACTGGTTTGAAAGTTTATTATTATTATTATTTTATTTTAATAAACTTTTATTTAATTATTGTTTGAGTGTTTTATTGTGAATGACTTGCTAACAGAACAGTGTGGGGAGGGGATTCTTTTTAACGAATCGTTTGTGAACTGACTCTAAAAATTCAGTTCACTTAAGAACTGGAATGCACATCACTAATATAGACTGCCTCTAGGTGGTGCAAGACCACATCAGAAGATTCTGGCTGTTCTCTGTAAAATCCTGACTTAAAACAATATTAGGTTAAAAAATTATGACTTTGCAAATGAAAAAATAAGACAAGAACAAAAAGGCCACAAACAAACAAGGATATGGTTTTGCTTTTGGTGCCAGCAGTCACCCAAATACCACACGTTGGCACTATAACTAGTTTGTTACGATGGTTTTGAATTTTTTATTTATTTTTATCAGAAGACTGACAGGCGAAAATTGCATGTTCTTTTTCTGTTGTTATTAATGGCTGTTTGATGTAACCTTGGAAATGATTTTTTTTTTTTAATTCTCATCTAATTCCCACTCTGTTTTCAATCCTGTAGCAAAAGAAAAACCTCATAAATTGTTTCCCACATGACTTGGATGTGGATAAGTTCCTTTCTTCACTTCACTACGATGACTAAAAGTGGAACAGGAAACGGCTGCTATAATATGACCTACTTGAGTTACGTCCAGGAATAGAACAAGCCATCTGGTTCATTCGTATAACCTAACCTTACATCTTGTCAATTGAAATCAATCTGTTTTGCTCAATTAAGCTTTATTTTTACCAGTATTGTTGATTTGCAGCAGTTGAGATTTGACATGGCACTTTTTTTTTTTTCCATCACCACGCTTATTTGTGATTATGATGCTGTTTAAGCAGTAGTTGTATTCATTTAAAAAATAGTTAAAGGATCTAGTTAAAGAGGACACTCACTGAGATGGACATTAGTATTTAATTTTTGTTTTATGCACACTTGATCAAACGTAGATGCCCTTTCAACAAGACAAAAACTGTCAGTAGACGATCATTGACCCTCCTGCGAACAATGTGGACCTCCACCCTCACCTCTCCTCTGAACGCCCCTGCTTTAGCCAACGTTCAAGCTTACAAGTCCACCCTGGCCTTACATCTCAAATTGTACTTTGTTAATCTTGCATCAAAGACATCATAGACCCATTTACAACAAATGAAAAGCAACTATTTTCATTGAGCACCGCAAATGAAATAAAGAGCAATTATTTTCATTGAGCGCCGCAAAGCATCGTCGCTAGTGTCAATATAATTTTCACATTAAAAGCACAAAAGCCGAGTGCACTTTTCTCAAAAACCAGAAGATCGATTGAAAACTAAGTACTGACTGTTGATAATTATTCCACCAACAATTCTGTGTTTTTCTTTAAAAATATATTTATTACATATTTCTGTTCACAAGCAACCACATTAGGTTTTATTTTGACGACCCACGTTTGTTTCCGGGTGAAGAAGGCAGGAAATAGGTATGGCTGTCATTTCATTTGAACAAGTACCACTCGATTATCTCCATATATAACGCGATTTGGCCAAAACTATATCTACCGGGAACATAGGAGCGTTTCTCATATCACCATTAAGAGGTTCGTATTGACCTCTCAAGTGCATATTTGGTTGTAGCGTTCAAAGGTCCCACTCTCACCGGGTTGGCTAACCGGTTAGCAAGTGGGGGGTGAAGAAGTGTGTTGCAATCATGTCCCATAATGAACACTGCCACTGGCTAGCTTAACTAGCAAGGTTATTTCTGGCAAGTGTTGACGAAAGAGTGTGGTGGCACTTTCGTTTTCTTTTCCTAATATACATTTTTTTGTGGTTTTAAACACTGCAATCGAATGTTTTTGAACACCGCTTAAACTGTCAAGGCAAGGAGCCGTAGTAGTCGACTGACACTGTGGTTGCTCGAACAACTTGTAATGCTAATGTGTCCTCTGTTTTCCTTGTCGCAGACTTTCCAGGTAACATTGACTGACATGGCAGCCAATGGAGACAGTTGTGACAAACCTCAAAGACGCACAGGAACTAAAGAAAAACAGAATGGTAACTCCACAGGTTGGTTATTAGAAATATTCCGACATATTATTGCGAAATTCAGTTTGTTTAATCGTTGTCACACAACTCCGCTGTTGTCACGTGATTTTTGGTTGTAAAAGTCACAGAACAGAATTGGATCAGATGCAGTATGCATTCAGCATTGACCATAATGTAGCAATTGGTGCAGATGCAAGTACAGAATGTCTGGATCATCAGAATTGTGGTTTGTTTGCAGATTCAACTATGAGAGAGAGGCGACAGAAAGATAAGGAAGAGCGCCTGTCTCTTGTGTTATGGAGGAGGCCTGTTATTACACTACATTACTTCCTCCTAGAGACCTTAATTAAGCTAAAGGAGTGGACAATAAAGTAAGAAGCTCTGGGTTTTTCTTTTTCTTCTTTTTTTTTTTTTTTAAATAAATCATCTTTTACACACTTGACTTTTTACCCATGTAATGGCAGTTTGTTGACTTTGTCCCCCGCTTGTGTAAAATTCAAGAGTCCATGACCTAACGCAAAAGACAGAATTGAAATGGGCCAATTTTTGTTTGTGTTCTCTTTCTCAGGCTTTGGCAACGACGAAGCATTGTGTTCTTATTTTTGGTGTTATGTAGTCTCTTCTCTGCCGCCTACTCCATAGAAGGATCACATCAAAAAGTAAGGTTGAGTTTTGTCTGTGCGTGTGAGTGAAAGATAATCAGCACCATTCCTATATCACCAGTTTAAAGGTTACAGATAAGTCACACTTTAAAACAGTCACAAATACTGGACACATTTGATTATTTATTTCCTACATGTTTAGATCGTTGTTGTTAAATATTGTGATTAAATCATTAATAGGTGCAGTGTTTTTGCACATTTTTATACTAACCTAAATATAATTTGAAGAAATGTGTTATTTAAGAAGTGTGTGTCAAGATATTGGTATTCATTTTTCTAATCCAAATCATGGAAGGATTGTTCTTTTTGTTTTTCAGTATGTCCAGTACCTAGAGAAGAAATTCCTCTGGTGTGCGTACTGGGTAGGTTTAGGTATTCTGTCCTCTGTTGGCCTTGGGACTGGTCTGCACACCTTCCTTCTTTATCTGGTAAGATTCCAGTTATGTTGCATGGTATTTCTCTTGCAAATATGAATGCAAGATTTACTTTGAAGTTTGAACATCATGGAAAAATACAGTTGAACAACAGCCACTCTACTCATGGCTGATTTTCCCGGATTTTCCAAGCACTAGCAGCTAAGGTTGTTGATTGGGTCTAATACCGTCACTGTGTGATATACCGATTAAATATAGGCCCTATTCGATAATGGAAAGCGGGAAGTTTTTCCTCAATTTGGTGTTTGTCTGACATTTGTTTCGAGAAACACTGCGAATGGACATCTAGACATACAAAACAGCTCTCAAGTTTTGCAATTTGGTTCACTTTTGTCATTCATTTAGCCTTTCATGGAAGTCTGATCAGCCCAAAAACATTTTCCATTCTTTGAAATATGGATGAATCACTGAAACCTGCTTTGCAGAAAGCTTCGACCCATCAAGTTAGAGCGAGAATCGTTTCTTGAAATACAGTTCTGAGAAGCCTTATTGCTTTGTCTTGCAGTGCATCATTGGATGCAACAAAGCGCTTTCAACATTTCCCAGAAGTATAAAAATGTTCCAGTATTTAGTCTTAGTTATGATACTACTAGTATATTCTGGTGACTTTTGATGCTGTCATGAAGCACATTTGTCTCCCAATGAATGTCTTTTTATCCATCGTTTTCCTTGGATAGCGACTGGGTACTTTTTATATCCCTACAAAATATTTAGGTTGGCTCCTCAGATTTCTGCTTCACTTCTAATTTGACCTTGATTTTCATATTCTGTACTCATTGTTTACCCCAGCAAAATAGCATGTCCTTCAACAAGCAGTTGCTGAATGACCGCGCATAACTTTAAAGTGGTGGGTTTTTTTGTGTGTGTATGTGTGTGGTTTTTGGGAAAGATGAGGAATCCAGAGATGCAAGCAGATGGGGAGGCTATAAATTGGCTTGGTAATATGTGCTTACACTGGGCACATGATTCAGCTATTTCCATCCCCTTATTTTTTCCTTTAGTTGTTTCACACAGTTTCTAGCTTACAAAGCACACAATGAGATCTGAAAATGTCTTTGTTAGTGGCCGTGTGATTCATGTGGAGAAGGTGACCTAATCTGCTCGCCCATCTGTAGGTGTGTGTGAGGGAGGTTTGACCGCCAGTATGAAACGTGGCCTCCATTAACAATTATATTGTTTTATTATATTATTGGTGGCAGTGAAGGTTGTCAAAAGTACTGTTTTAATGGAGGGATATGTTTGTAAATAATTTTGTTGGGGTGTTGCTACTGGGCCTGAGAGTGATTTTATTTGGTGGATGGGGGTGGTGGAGAGCATTTTCTCACCACCAGTGTAATCCCCCAAAGACAATGATGGCATCATTTTATTCATGGAAAGGGGATTTAATCAGATGATTCTCTTATTTTGAATCACAGTCTTCAATTTTGGACGTTACTACGGATTTATTTGAAATACATAAACACTATCAACGGCTGTATTGTTTGTTTGAATTTTTTCTTGTGTGACAACAATGGCGCAGCTTCAGATTGCAGGACAGGTTGCCGTCGTCACTCTGTAATCGTACGCTGTCCGTCTTGTGTCAGAGTTGCTTCTCTCCCTTGAAGGCGGCATAATGGAGTCGCTGTGGTGTGGCTACAGGTGGGCCCATTCTTATTGGGGCCAGGTGGTGAAGCCCAACAACGCATCTTTTCAGACATTTAAGATGACATGGCAGACTACACTTTGTGACTCAGCCACTGTCTGTCTCGAGCTTCGGGGAGGTGATACTCCTTGCGTTCAACAATTTTGTATTGTATGGGTGTGCTGTATATATGATTGAAGAATTATTGCACCGGTCCAAAAACATGACTTTAAAAAACAAAAAAAAGTTCCAAAGCATTTCAACCATAAATGCCCATAATATATAATAAATAGTTTGATGTTTGCATCGTATTTTTCAAAATAAACTTAGCAAAGCCAGCACACAACTTTAACGCTCCAGTACTTCCCTTGCATTGTTCATTCTGTCCCGTAAGCTACAAGGTAACATCCAGTAGTAGATTGAATGTGTTTCTTTTTTTGTTTCTCTAAGGGCCCTCATATAGCATCAGTGACACTGGCAGCCTATGAGTGCAGCTCAACAGATTTCCCAGAGCCTCCATACCCAGACCAGATTGTGTGTCCTCAACTTGCAGGGGCTGAGGGAAGTATCTCCCTCTTCTCGATCATGTCGAAGGTCCGCCTGGAAGCCTGCATGTGGGTAAGTGGATGTTGGTTTTAATATTGGGATAAAAAAAGTGTTGCTTAGTGCCAGGAGCAGGTCACACAGAATTGACCGCAGGCATTTAGGCCAGCATTTCTACCGGAGCACAAATACGGTCAACCTTGTTCTTACCAAAATCTCAAGTGTGTGTTCCTCAGAAAGCTGCAGTTTATGTCTCATGGGTCTTTTTAGGGTGCAGGCACTGCCATCGGAGAACTGCCGCCATACTTCATGGCCAGAGCAGCACGTCAATCTGGGGCTGACCCTGAAGATGAAGAATATGAGGAGTTTGAGGAGATGCTGGAGCAGGCTGAGAACGCACAGGTCAGCGTTGCACACAGGCGTTGTTAGTGAGGTGTAGGCTTTTTATAGCCACTGTGAATATGGATTTATCATAACCACAATTTCCTCTTTTACCTACATATTATGCACAACACATATGCAGCTTCTCTATCAAAACGGGTAGTCCTCATAATGCCAACTGCCCATGAAACAACTGTCCAGTCATTGGTCCTATACTGCCACGTGACTTCAGTGAAGCCCCTCCCTCTTTACGCTTCCAGTAAATCCTTGTGTGTGCGCGTGAGTCACCCTAAGCACTGCTCCCCCTTTAATCATCCTCCGGGCTTTGTGCTGTCTGCATTTCTCCCGCCCTCCCCTCTCTTTTCACGGGTCTCTAATTTGAATGACAGACAGCTCTGTCAGGAAGCAGGTTCACATGACTGGACACTGCTGAGATCAGATGCTGACTCAGCGGAACGGTAATTGGAGAAACCTGGTGTACAGTACATTTTCACAATCGCCATCATCCCATCTCTCCTCATTAGATCACACTTGATTGCCACCATAAGAAAACTTGATTGTCTTCTGTGTATTGTATGATGATCATAACATACCACCATCATTTTCTCATATGTTTTACATTCAATGCAATACAATCACTTTTAATGTGGAGAGGACATTGACCTTGATTGATTTAGTTATGAAAGATCAATTCAGTTAGAATTCTTTGGTTAATAAATGAGGAATTACTTATGAATGTATATTTCATATTTAATATCTACTGTATATGACGCTGTTGTTAGGGAGGGAAAGAAAAATGTTTGACAGGTATTAGAATTTGAAATGAATTTAATAAGTTATAGAAATAAATGTGTATATTGTGTATTTTGAAACGTATTCTATTTTGTGTCGTAAAATGGAAATGTTATACACAAATACGACATGTATATTAAATTTTATTACTTTAGCATTATTCCAACTGAAACTAATATTTTTTGCATAGCCATACACAAAATAAAAAATAAAAAAGCAAATGGTTAAATCACCCTATTTTACTCGCATTGATATTGTGAAGTTGAATAAAAGATTTAGTGTTTATTACATTTGTCCTGAATCAGCATACCGTTTTTAAATTGCCGTTTATTATACGTTATTATGAAGAGTGGCACACCCAAGGAGAATTGAACACATCTGGTTACAGCAATGTTGTAACTTAGTTTTGTACAATTTTGTCTTTCCTCTTTCAGGATTTTGTCACCAGAGCAAAAATGGGAGTCCAACACATGGTGCAGAAAGTGGGATTCTTTGGGATCTTGGCTTGTGCTTCGGTAGGAAAGATTTGTGTTAATGCTTTTGTATTTTTCTACCATTTTGTAGGGGACAATTTTCAAACCATTTGATATCTGTCCTTTTAGATCCCAAATCCACTTTTTGACTTGGCGGGAATCACGTGTGGACACTTCCTGGTTCCTTTTTGGACCTTCTTTGGGGCCACGCTCATTGGGAAAGCCATCATTAAGATGCACATACAGGTTTGTCCCTCCATTCAACCTGGTCAGATGTTGGCAAGTAGATGCCAACTACTACCAAAATAAAACACTAATTGTGCTGTAATCATGACCCACAGTGGATAAAAAACTAAGACAGGAATAAAGGATGTAGAACAGTAAAAACAGATAGAAAAGAAGCCAGAAGCTTGCCAATTAAAGAGATCATTTTTCAGTCTTCTCCACAAATGACAAGTCTTTGATTGACTCCGTTTGTGAGGTTTATACCTTTCCATCCCTGGGTGGTACCAGACAGTGACCTCACCATCACAGATTTCTGACAAAGGGTCCTGTCCCACAGCAGGGGGTTCAAGAGGATGTAAAGTGGACATTATTGAAGAAAGTTTAGCCTTCTAGAATGGTTTGAGGCTTTATTTGTCTGTGTGTATGCTTTAAACCTGGAGGACATTACAAGTCATATCCTGTCTAGAATTGTCCAGGGGGTCTATGTGTCACACTTTCAAATGTTGATCACTTTCATGAGTGGAGAAGAATATTGCCGTATGCCCCCCCACTAACACTATAAACCACAAAAAGCTCCTGGCAGCTTGAAATGGAACTTATTGTCACATTTAGATTTTGCAATGAGTAAACATCGGTAGATCTGTTGTCAATTTTGGCCTTGGTCTGATGTCATACAAAAGTTCAGTGTCGCGATATGTATTCTCCTGCTTTACAGCATTTTGTTGTATTGGTCAACAGAAGCTGTTTGTTATCATCACCTTCAGCAAGCACATCGTGGAACAAATGGTGTCTCTCATTGGGTAAGTACCTTTAATGTGAGTCAGTCAGGTGCTTGACTTCAGTGGTTCTCGAGTGCTGTCATCCTGAAACCTGGATCCATTGTTGTTGCAAAGCCATGGCCCTCTGTTACATAGAAGTTGCGAGTTTAATTGTAAAATAAGATCTAAAACACGGTTATTGTATTTTCTAACAAATGCATCCACAATTAGGCAATATGGATTTTGTGTGTGTGTGTTCAAATTCCTCCCAAAAATACAACTTGTACTCAGGAGCAACATGGGTTTTTTTTTCTTCCCATGATGAATTTTTGATTATTGTGACTTAAAGTCCCAAAAATATGGTAACTGCTCTCACTGGAGGGGGAAGAGGGGACGAGTGTCCGCATTTCCCGCCAGACATTTGCATCTCTGCAGTATTGGTGGTCAGGCATGTGAGGTCCCATTCAGACATGCTGATATGACTCACAGAGTTCAACAATATTCCCTAGCAGTGTGGGGAAACTTGAACCTCGACTTAAATAATTAAAACCGTCTGCCACAATAGCTATCTTATAGCTAATTTATTTTGTGTGTTTTGGACATCAAATGTAATATCCAAGTCATCTGCATTTGGAGTCTAGTTGTAAACAATATTGCTTAAAAAGAATAGTGCAAAATCAACCCAGTTAACAATATTGTCTAAGTTAAAACTGTATGGTGTCAAGCCATGATTAGGTCATATGTTATTGGTTATTTTCTGATCTAATCTCAGCATAGTATAACAAACACCACAGCATCAAATCATCTCAAATGAACCTTACGCCCGATAAATAACTTGTTACAATGCCCACAAAGAATGGATGGACTTTGATGACACTCAGACCTCAGTAGATGGCTGAATAGGGATCCCACTTCTGTTTTGCGAAATCAGTGACATTCTGATAGAATCCTGCTGACTCGCTGTGATGCACGGCCTATTGTACAGTATAATAACATGACGCGGTAACAAGTCAGTCTAAGTGAAATCCGCCATCATTGATGTCGGTTAAGTGTCTAGTTTTGCTTAGTCGAGTCTAGACAGTAACCTTTTGTACTGATCCTATATTCAGTGATTCACCCACTTTTATTATTACTTTTTTGAAATAAATAATTTGCTTTTAAAGCACATAAATCATGGGCCCCATTGTGCTTTGCTCGGTCACCTGAAGAGATAGCATACCCAGCCTAATAAGGATGCAAGTATGCCTCGATTAGATGTCTTTGCACCCAGATGGTGGTAAGGGTGATGACATCATGTCGAGTCACTTCCCGGTTGAAGCGGCTGACACAAGAGCCTGAGGAGAGCTAAGGAGTATAAAAGGAGGGCTGAGGACCAAGTGCTTCAGTTGCCTCTCCTCCTACTGGACTCACATGCAGGATGGCCGCTCTTGGGATCTTTGTTTAAAAATGAATAGATAGTCTTTTTGTTCCTTTATAGATATCTGGGTAAGTACAAATAGTCATTCTTAGCTCTGTTTTGATTTGTCCTTTGCCAGGTCTATACCCAAAGTAGGACCGTCACTCCAGAAGCCCTTCAGCCAGTACCTGGAAGCACAAAGGAACAAGCTGCATCATGGCCAAGGAAGCAAGTCATCGGTAAGGACAAACTATTTCATTTGCACACATTTATCTTTCATCTGACATGAAGATCTTTGGCTACTGATTAATTCCTAGATGTGATAGTTACATGGCTCGGCACTTGACTTACTACTTCAAATGCTTATGTCCAAAAGGATTTTAACACCAATGTGGGTGAGGCTACATTGTATGATTTTATTTTCCCCTTTATGCCTGTCATCACAATGGCGTTTAAGTACAATAAAAGGTTTAGATATATACGTAATAATAGAGACACAATTCCTCAATTTTTAGGAGCTCCATAATGTTTGAGTTGTTATTACTGAGAAGCAACTTTTCAAGGCAAGACCAGCTTATTTGTATAGCACTGTATTTTAAACTGTGAAAACTCAAAGATCGCTTAAAAATACCACAATATTCTGGATTTGCTTTAATTTGTCTTTGCTGACTTTGTATCATTATGAACCTTTCATTTTGCAGTATTCTGGTGTGGTAATCACTGATCTACTGTCACTGTTGCTTTCTAGGATGACAACTGGCTTTCCTGGTTGTTTGAGAAGCTGGTGCTGGTCATGGTCTGCTACTTTGTCATCTCCATTGTCAACTCCATGGCTCAGAGTTATGCCAAGCGGCTTCAGCAGCAAAGGCACTTGGTGGAGAAAACCAAGTGACACCAGGCGGTACAGACTGTGCACCTGCAGCCGTGTCCGCTCATGACTTGCCGCCAAACTTCACCCTCCACGCTCAGAAGGCTGTGCGCTCCAAAGCGGACTGTGTCCTTGGTATGTGCGTGTCTGCGTTTGAACATCCGTCTCCATCATTTTTGTAAATTGTCTCGTCTCACTCAGTGTGCGCAAAGCACCCGGTTATCCTGCTAATTTAATGGTCTTACTTTCCGACGATTCCATACTTCAACACGTGAAGTGTTCGGTGGTGGTGTCTTCTGTGTACAGGCACTGCCTATCAGATGCGATGCCTTATGCAAAGATGGGAAAGTCTTGACTTCTTCCCTTGACAGTAGTTCTTGACTTTTTATTTAATTTTGTAATATTAATGTATGAATGGTTGTTGATTTGTGTGCGGTGTGCTGCCAGGATAACTGCTCTCTTTTCAGGGTTGGGATATTCATATTTTTGACTTTATTTACTGGAATTGTCAGTTCTCCAACAAAAAAAAAGGAAAAAGCAATATCAATGTAAATTGTGTTGTTGGTTTGCACATTGTGTAGATAACTTAATCATGGACATTATGTATTTGGATTCTAATACTATATGGGCAGGAGACACCTTGAATCCAACAAATGACAGTTTGCAGTGACACTGTACTTTAAGGCAACTAGAACCATTTCTAATTCTGTTATGTAAAATTAGACATTTGATTGGATCATATATAAACTCAATAACGACACTGCGTGATTCATTGCTTTGCTTATTGTTAGAAATGTATATGTCTCTTGAAGAAATGATCATCTTGGAGGTAAGTGAACAAATTGCCACCGCTTCCCACAGATGGCTGCGTCCAAGTCACGGTTGGTATCAGTGGTTCAATGTTGGCCTCCTATTCTTCATAGTTCTTGTTTCAGCCTGCCAGTGACCATCAAGTGTCCACCTTCTCAGCTAGCTTATCAGACTGGTGTTGGCTGTTAAGTCTCACGTGGCAACAGTGGTCTGTAAGCTGACTGAAGTTGTGGGTCATCATCAACTGCCTTTCAATTATTATGTAGTATGTACTGAACTTGGAGTAATTGACTGTCTTTAATATAACCCATGCTAAAAAATTTTGAATTACTACACAATAAATCGATTGACATTATGTGAGTGTTATTCCTTTGAAATTGCATTCTGTTGTATTTCGTGTGCTTCGAGCAACAAAATTATTCATTCGACCTGTAGATAAAAAAACCTATGTACAGTATTTACAGCATGCATGTACTGTTCATGTGTTTTTGGAGTCCTTGAGGTAAAAACACAGCGGCTATTCTGTTTTATCCATTACAGCCAAGTTGACTGTAGCTGGAAAGGATTTGCTCTACAAAAGCAAAGCTTTCAAGGAAATCTTCTTCTGAGATTCCAAACTTTGTGTACTGATGGATGTAGGCCCTGTAACAAAAAAATAGCACTACAATAACTACCACAAAAAAACATGACAAGAATGGTCATATTTGATACTCTATAATATTTTATTTTTTATCTAACCATATGAGGAATAACTAAACCCACCTTGCAGCAAACATACTCCAAGCTTTTCTCACTATGTTGTCCAATGGTTCGATCAGAGCTTGACTGTTGCTGACCAACGTAGCCGTTTTTTCGTACTTATTAAACGACACTGGACATTTCCAAACGTTGAAAGCGTCTTTCGGCGAGAGCCACGAGCTGTAAAGGGCTGCATTGGCAAAGTTACCTAGTGTCGTGGGGTTTAGGTTCACGTTAGTACTTTGAACAGAGGTGTGAAACGTGTACATGTTGAACTGATCTGTCCAACCTGTCTCTGCACTGAACACGTCTTTGCCTCTCAGTATGAGCAGATTGGCCAAGGAAGTGTTGACACTGGATCCAGTCAGAGTTCTGGTCCGCTCTGAGACAGTCAATGGACGTACATGCCAGTTTATACCTGCCAACGTATTATATCACATTAGCTTCTGACAAATGTGTTAATAATGTCAGAATAATGCTAAAATGGGAAATAGTTCTTGTAGGACTGACACTCCAGTTACAAAGTCCTTAGAGATGAGCTACTGCTGCTCCAATCACTACAATAACTTTTTCAATTCATTTATTCAGGAGTAAGTATACATATTTTTGAGTGACGAGTCTCATTTGCAACATTCATAGGACTGTTTTTTCATCGAACAAATTGTTAAAGGAAACTTAATAAATTGAGTTGTGCTGTATTCATATTGAGCATGTAAATTCATGAAAATGAAATTCCGTTGCGACCCCACCCCGCCCCCGAAACAATTCATGCATTTTACAGACTGAACTGTCAATTGGCCTTGACAATTAATAGAACCCTTTTTTGGCTACACTTGCCTTCCTCCATCTTGGTGTTGGAGATGAGCATTTGGCGCAGGTGTTTGATCAGAGCTGGCCATCTGAAATTGGTGAATGCTATGGAGGAACTCGGCATCTGTGGTATGGTGCTCACACTGAGCAGCTTGTACTCTGGGTGGCACGCCAGGGCGCTCACAAGTTCACCTGAGGGCAAAGCAGAGATCCACTACTGTATGAATAAAAATCTTCAACTCACTTCATCACAGTTCCATGGCACCGAGATGTGCGAGTTCACTGTCATGTGTTAAGTCTTGGAAATGCAAATCAATCATGCAGTGTGTCTCTCACCAAGAGGATTCCTGCTGTAGACTCCGTTGGAGTCAGCAGTGAGCGCAGGCTGAAGGATGGTGCCCAGCTGATGAGCGATCACCATGTTGATATCAGCAATGGAGATGTCTTTAATATGGAGCAGCTGACTGCAAATCCTGTGCACCGTGTCATTCTCGTGCACCAGGAGGCCATCCGACAGCTGGTACAGGCGACCCAGTGTCAATACCGAGTTGTAGTTCTGGACAATCACCTGAAAGCCACACAGCGGTTATTCCTTTTTAACAGCACATCTTCATACCAAGTCTTCATACCTCGCCTGTGCCGTACGGCCAGGTTAGGTGGTTGACAATGAAGGATTTGGGGTAGACGTCCCGCAGACATTGAGTGACGTAGGTGCCCACTCCAGAACCCGTCCCACCCGCCACACTCATCATGGCCAAGAAACCACGCAGTCCATCACAGCGCTCCGCCTCACGTCGCAAGATATCTTCCATCGCTGCTCTGTGACGCGGGCCCTGGATGTAAAACCTGGAGGCAAGTTTTGAGCTAGTCATGCATAATATCACTGAAGATTTGTTTTTATATTTAAGAGTACATGATTTAAAAAATATGCATTTATTTCTTACAATTTAAAAAAATCACAGCTGCAAGAAATGTCCTAATTCAACTACAATCGATATTTAAACAGTCCTCTTCATTATGCGGATCACATTTGGATGAGTTGTCAATTATGGTTGGAATGTGGGAGGAAAGCAGAAAAGCCATTGTTCGGATTCAAAACCTACTTATGCTAGGACACTATGCAACCCGTGCCAACACCCACCTTTTTTTTTTCTTATAAAAAAATATGCTAGTTAACTAGTTGTAATTTACAATTACACTTTTGACATAAATCATAAAATGTGGCCAATTCACCCATTGGCCCAGTTGTTCCCACTCCCCTGCCACTGGTTGAAGCTTGATGCATCGTCATACTTCCACTTGCCAGATTTGGCAGTCTTGCTGAAATTCTGATTGATGACCTTTGGCTCCATGTCAATCAGCACTGCCCTGGCAACAAGATCTAAATCAAGGATGGAAATAAAAAAGTATCATTCGGTGGCTGTTGTCACAAATAATATACAGTATTTAAAATGCAATATTTGAAACTAAAAATCTCCTTTAAAATGACACGCAATAGGAGACGTGTTACCTGCATCCTCGGTTTGGTAGAAAAAGCGTTCACAGCTGGCAGCAGCGTATGTTTTCTTCTGACATGCTTGAACGTCATTGTAAAGGGTATCAAACAACTCCAGACCTACTTGATTGCCGCACTGACCCAACTGAACCGTAACCACTGACATATTTTATCAATATAAGATGTCTATTTTTACATGGAGGCAATTGGCTACTGATAACAACTACAGTTGGTCATGTTTAGATTTGGAAGCGACGGCGGAGATGTGTTTCACGGTTGCCGCCACTGCGACAGCGGAATTTCCGTCACGTAAAAGTTGTACTTTCAAACTAAATGCAAAGTAGGTCAATCAAAGACGCCATTGAGAAATTCAGCCTTTGCAAAGATTTTATTCATTTGGTGAGAGAAATGAAATTATCTAGTATCTATTAACGCTTGCAAGTGATACACATACAGCAGTCTATGATACAATTGTTGGGGGGGGGGGGGGGGGGGGGTCATGCACAAAGCAGTAAGTATAACATTTTTAAATCGTTGCCTACTTTTACATTTCATCATCATAATCATAGATCTGCTATGTACTTGTATACAGAAAGTTTTGGATAGAGATTTAATTTGAGGAAAATAAGATCATATTTTTTCTAGGGGGTGTAATATTACGTGAATACATTTAATATCTTGATCTAGGAAATAGACTAATTTCTTCTTGCAAAATATAAGATTTTCTTTTCTTGTAAATATAAATCTCCCATTTTTACTTTGGCCTTGGAGTATATTTACAAACTACAAGCTCGATCATTTACGGGTACATTTATATGCACAATAAAAAAAATAATTCCGATGTGTAGCCACCACGTTTAGATCCTAAACAAATGATTTGGGTCGGCGAGGCGGGGACTTTTGACTCAGAGTTCATTGTTTTGTGACAAAATGAAAACAAACAAACAAACAAAAAGAACGGAAAAAAGGTTACCGCCCACCGCCCCTTTGGTTGTGCACAGCACTGCGCATGCTCGGTGTAGTAGCCGGTCATGGCGGCGGTGTGTGTTTGTCCATGAGGTGGGGGACGTAATTCTTGCGGTCTGTGACAGAGCGAACCGAAGCGCTGCCATGGCCGGAGTGTTTGACATTGATTTGGACCAGCCGGAGCAAAATGTCTCCGATGATGAGACTGACGAGGTACTTTAAAGCTTCTGAGCGGAGCCGCTTGGCTTGTCACAACAGAAACTCTTAATGCTAGCGAGCTAGCTGTTAGCCGCTTTTCTGCCTGCTCGCCTGCCAACCACCGCAGGCCTCCTCCCGCAGCCGGAGTTCCCGGGCCTCCTCACGGGTAGCGTTAGCGCAAGCTAACACGCGCGCCACTTTCAACCCCGCACATCTTTCAGAGCAGCCAAATTAGTTGACTTGGATTCTGCTTAATAGCTGCTAGTGGAACTGCGACGCTGTTACGTTAAAATGCCATCGCTGTCATTTTGGAGTTGTGCAAGCGCAGCCTTACTTGGCTACTGGGCAGTAGTGATAAATGTGTCTCAGTGTGCAACAGTTTATTTTGGCAGTACTGTAACAGAGTGGCTCTGTGTGGAGTTCTTACTTGTAGTGCGGGAATCTGCCCAAATGCACTCCACACTACTGTTGCTTGTATGCAGACATTTCCCTAGGACAACACAACTGCCTGCTGTTAAAGGAATTTCATAGTATGATCACAAACTAATGTGAATTCAAATCAAGCTTAGATTTCAGATGAGTTTTTGTTTTGTTTTTGAAAGCAAATGAGTGTTTAAATGTAGACCATTGCTAAACGTCTTGCATCACGTTGATGTTCAGGAAACAGTGATGCACCGCAACAGCTCATTTTTATCATGAAGAGAAGCACTTTCACTTTAAATAGACAAACCTCACTTAGTGTAATATAGTAAAAGCATATAGCTGGCTTCAAATCATCACTTTGCAGGAGACCCTCCCAAAACCGCATGTTGCTCTTCTTTTATGTTCCTCTTTTAACATCACAGCATCAAAGAGCACAAGCCGTTTTTAACACTTAATATTGGTAAAAAATTGTAATTTAAACCTACACATGTGGACTGACAAATAGTATAGATTTATAAAAAAATATTAGATACACCAAATTGTGACATATCCACCCACCTTTTACTACTGTGTTGTTACGTTTTTATAAACTGGATTGTTTCCATAAATGTTAATGAGCCTGTTAGCAGAAATGCTATCCGGAAATAAAATAAGAAATATCTTGACGTTAATGCATAGGTAAAAAGGCATTGTTTTATTTTCCACCTTGCTATTTTCTTCAGCATCTGCTCTTTCTTCCAGGCACAAATCAATGACATCATGGACCAGTGCAGCGGATTTGAATTGTAAGTATTGAGTTTCGTTGTTCACCAGAGTTTGTATGACCACAACATGTTTTTCTGTATTGGATGTCTCTTTGCAGTAACATGGAAGGTTGCGAGAAGATAGAGATATCAGAAGATAATGTCAATCAGGGGACGGAAAATATTAGACCAGAGTGTTTTGAACTGCTAAGAGTTCTGGGTAAAGGCGGTTATGGAAAGGTATGTGTTGAAGAGGCACAAAGCCTCGCCCTATTTGATTTTTCATCTTTTCTTTTGACAAGCTCATAAATAACATTCCCCCTATTTTGCAGGTATTTCAAGTTCGAAAAGTCGTCGGAGCCGCTTCAGGCAAAATATTTGCCATGAAAGTCTTAAAAAAGGTATTTTTTTGTATCCTAAATCTATAAATATTCCAACACAAAGCAAGCCATGCACGCGCAGGCGAACAGAAGTTTCAAGCAATTTTTTGATGGCTTGTATGATGTCATGGATTGTGACCGATTGAAATGCGAAGCTTTGCGACTTCAACATCAATATTGAAGGCTTTTAGCTTTTGAGGTTCCACTGCTTGTGTGTCCTTGAGGCCAGTGGTTGTAGTGTTCAAAAAAATCGGGGCCAGTTTGGAAGTTTGCCATGTGTGCTGCTGTGCTGCAGCCTTGGCACCGTCAGCGCGCTTGCCTCAGATGATTCGGCTTGTTTTCCCCTTGATTGGCCCCAACAACCCCAGTGACTTGTTGAAGACCGTATTCGTGAAGTTGCAAATCATTTTTTTTTCTTGTGGTGTTACGTGTTGAGACTTTATTATTTCTTTTGAATTTTAAAATTGGAAAAATCCGCCTGTGTGCCAGGCCCAAGTTGGTAATTCCCAACCACTGTGTCGTGAGAGACTTCGAGAATCTTATCTTTCCCGGCCAGTCATGTATTGTGACGGCCTCAACAATGAAATGCTCTTTTACTCACACCCTATGATATGTTGTTTCAGTACATACTCCTTTAATGACTTTTTCAGTGAGGATTTGTCAAATATGTCTCTGTGATTATTTACTCAAAAAAATTTGAATCTGCCATGTTAGCAATTATTAACAAATGTCACTATCGATGTGGAGGTGGATCAATGACTCAGCTCGGCTCACACCTCCCACTTTTCCAGTTAAGTGAGCAAACGGTTTTATTGGGTCTCATAACAACTTCATGTTTTGTTTTTATCGTGGTTGGGTCTGTGACAGGCAATGATTGTACGCAATGCCAAGGACACAGCCCACACCAAGGCGGAGAGGAACATCCTGGAGGAGGTGAAGCACCCTTTCATTGTTGATCTCATCTACGCCTTTCAGACAGGCGGGAAGCTGTACCTCATCCTGGAGTACCTGAGTGGTCAGTGCTACAATGTGCACACCTGACACACAAATATAGGAGCGTAAGAACACAATCATTTTCAGGATGTTCATCCACCTGCAGTTTGTTCGGATTCGAATACCGTTATAAAACCTAATATCCATGCAGGTTTTAAGATATCAACTTTGGTTTTTAGTTAACTAGCATAGAAGCGTCAAAACAACTTACTGGTTGACGTTACAACAGTGTCCTAACACACTTGACTTGAACTACAAACGTAGTAAAATGCCCTTTTGCCGCTGGGTGTGAGTTTTCTTTCACAAGTTTAAAAATAGATTTCAACAATTTGAATATTGAAAAACAAAGCACGTAATTGAATATCCCTGCTGAACAGGCTAGTCTACTATGAATGAAATCCGCTTGTCTCACTTGTTATGTATTACGTATGATGTCTTGCGGAATTTGCGACCGCCATGCATCTCTCACTTGAGTGGCATATTTCCAATTGAAAATTGCCCAAAGTCAGCTGGAATTGGTGCCAGCTCACCTGCGTGACTCAAATGAGGACCATGATGATGCATTATACTACTTTAAGGACGTTTAAATGTCAAGTTTTCACCTCCATTATACGCTGGGTCGCAATCGTTGTACTGTCTTGTGTTGACGCGGTCTAAAATTTGTGGTGGGAAAACACGAAGCTGTGCTTATCTACAAAGGAGTCCAGGGCTACCAGGTGACGTGTGCATTCACTCATGTCGCTGTGTTTTTCCTTGCAGGAGGAGAACTCTTCATGCAGCTGGAGAGGGAGGGAATTTTCATGGAAGACACAGCTTGGTGAGAAGATTTTAGAAAATTCAGGGGGGGGGGGGTTATGTTCTGTGAGGTCATTTATTTAAGGCTTGAAATGTGAATAGTGCGAATAAGGTTATTGTCTTTCCTTGTAGTTTTTACCTAGCTGAGATTTCGATGGCTCTGGGTCACCTGCACCAGAAGGGCATCATCTACAGAGACCTGAAGCCTGAGAACATCATGCTGAACAATCAAGGTGCGTGAGAGTGTTGAGATATTGGTTCACAAAACCGTGCGACACCAACCACTAGATCAGTGCTTCCCATCCTTCACCGAGCCAAGGAACCCATTTTAAGAAAAATCGCATGGCACCAAATAAAAGTGTATGAATACTGCGATAATTATCTTATGCATCCAACAATAACAGCCAGATTTCACAAGGTAGCGCCAAAGTAATGTTTTTTTTATATATGTCTTGAGCAGAAGGCAGAATAGAATTGAACTTAAAATCTTAATTGACGTTACGCAGTATACAACAAAATAAAAGGCTTTCGGTGAAGACCGTTAAAGAAAGTGGATTTGCAAAAACCAAATTGCAAATATTTGGGGGTTCACCATATAACTGAAAGAGCTTGAACAAATTAGATGTGAAATCTAAACCTACATATGTATGTGTGTGCATGCATGTGTGTTCCTTCCAGGCCATGTCAAGTTAACAGATTTCGGACTGTGCAAAGAGTCGATTCACGACGGTACAGTCACTCACACTTTCTGTGGTACTATCGAATACATGTAAGTAACTCCGCCCCCGCCTAACACAAATATACATATGTATGCACAATTTTACTTTTGGATCGCCCACAAATTCTTTTCTGCTTTTTGAATGAGACATGCCTTCTTATTGGTACAGGGCCCCGGAGATATTAATGCGAAGCGGACATAATCGAGCCGTAGACTGGTGGAGTCTGGGCGCCCTGATGTATGACATGCTCACCGGCGCGGTCAGTGTGGCTCACAAAATTGCCTTTTTCTTGCCCGCATTTCCAAATCCTTATGTAGAACGAGTCCCACGGTGAATGAACAGTTCTTTTTCACCTCTGTCTATAGCCGCCATTCACTGGCGAAAACCGCAAGAAGACCATCGACAAAATCTTGAAGTGCAAGCTTAGCCTGCCACCCTACCTCACACAGGAAGCCAGAGACCTCCTGAAACGGGTAGCGTTTTTTATTTTTTTTACCTCAACATGTTTCTGCAAAGTTTGAATATGCTTTTCTAATGACGTCAAATGTGCGTGCAGTTGCTTAAGAGAAACGCCTCATCGCGGTTGGGAGCAGGCGCCGATGATGCCAAGGAGGTGCAGGTGAGCATCCATTTTATATTAGAAGAGGTGCAACTTCTGTGAATCGTGCGACATGTCAGCATTAAGGAAATCTTGCGAGGCCTTGACATACCTCACTAGAGCTCGGCTCAGCCGGCATTCGACTTCAGGCGACATGTGAAAAGACAGAGCGTTCCTAACAAGGGCTGTTAAGAACGTGTGAAGAGAAAGTTTGGTCTGCTGTACGTGTGATCATTTGTCTCCGGGAGTTCATTGATTTCATGTTCAACTTAAGTGTTGAGGTTTTTTTTTTTTGGGTCAATAATTAGCACGTGAGGCACATCTGCAAGACAACTTTTGTTATGCCCTCCCCATGAATGTAGGAACCTGCACTAGCAAGTTCTCCCAATTCAGTGCGTTCTGCATTAAAGGAACAGGCAAATGAATTCTGTCTCTACTACGGCATCAATTAACCGTCATCATGTCCCACAGGCACATCTCTTCTTCCGACACATCAACTGGGAACATTTGCTGGCTCGAAAAGTCGAGCCTCCTTTCAAACCTTTCTTGGTGAGTAGGGGGGCCACGTGGTTTTGACTGGATTCGTTTTACTTATGCAGGATCAGTTTGTTGTTTACCATTAGGGGTGTAAATCGCGGGTTTTGTCACAGTACGATATCATATCGATACAAAGAACCACGATACGATATTTGCCCATATCGTAAAGCCTGCTGTGATTCATTCACGATATAGTGAAAGGGGAGCCGACAACTACGCGGCTCCTGGGCTGGTGCTATGGCTAGTGTCCAAGAAGTCGAGGGAATTCGCTCCCCTTTGGGCTTCGAGTCATTCGTTTGGAAGCACTTTGTAATTTCCTAAATAAAGAGTTTGCAGTACCTTGTTGATTTTGGGTATGAATTGTTATAAATCAGGATATTGTTCTATATCGATCGTAGAGCACTATATCGTGAATGAATCACAGCAGGCTTTAAGATATCGGCAAATATCGTATCGTGCTTCTGTGTATCGATATGATATAGTATCGTGACAAAACCCGCGATTTACACCCCTAGTATTTAGGTGCTTGACTGCTCGTCCTGTTCAATGAACTGAAAATCTGAAAATGCATCATCTTAATTTTTTTCCGAGCCATGACATATCCAAAGCTTGCTTGTAATTCAGATTTTGGCTTGTAATACAAAGTAGAACAAATTATTTGGGGGACTCAAAAATCAAGATGCCAATGTGTTTCTCTGAATGTTTTTATTTATGATGCATTTCCCTCTGACTTTGCAGCAATCAGCTGAAGATGTGAGTCAGTTTGATTCTAAATTCACCAGTCAGACGCCGGTCGATAGCCCTGATGACTCGACGTTGAGTGAAAGTGCTAATCAAGCTTTCTTGGTAACTTCAGCTCATTTGGACTCTGTTTTTTTGACCAGAAAAGACTCGCTGTGCTTCCCTTTAATGTGCCGCATACGTTCACACAGGGCTTCACCTATGTGGCTCCTTCAGTCCTGGAAAATATCAAAGAGAAATTCTCCTTTGAGCCAAAAATCCGTTCGCCTCGGCGATTCATTGGCAGCCCTAGAACGCCTCTCAGGTAAAACAGCTTGATGTTGTCATCTATCATAATGTGGTCAATGAGTAAAAAAGAAAAAACTGACTGACGTACAGAACTAATCATTGTCATCTTTGTAAAAGCAGAGTTTTGATACATAGTGGATCTCATTAGATTATCGAGACTACATTCAGTTAATAAAGTCTGCAACTGTTATGACATCAATTTGCACTGCTAAAAGGTATATGTTAAACCCCCCCATTTGAGAACCAATATTAAAATAGTATTTTTTTAATTTTTATTTAAGAAAATGTAGATTCACATTATTTGTCATGTCAATAATTGTGAATTGCCAGTTGAATGTCTACATGGTCTAAACTTAGCATTTCGTCATGCCCTTTCCATCCTTTCAGCCCAGTCAAATTTTCAGGAGGGGACTGCTGGCTACGGAGTTCCCTCCTCCCGAGCGGAGGACCAACTCTCCTCCAGTCTTCTCAGGACCAGGCTATGGAAGTCTCCACTCCAGAGCAGATGGATGTGACCACCAACTCGGAAGCCTCGGCCCCTCTTCCAATTCGTCAACCTGCCGGGGTCAACCTGGCTCAGATGAAGCATCAAGCATACCCTGTGATGGCCAAAAGGCCCGAGCATTTACGTATGAACCTATGACCCAACTCCCCTCCAATTTATTTCTTGACTTTTTTTTCTTTTTGTTGATATTTTTAAGAAGCAAAGCAAAAACGTACGGATGCTAGAGACAATTTCAATCAAATCTTGCCCATCCACACACTACATGTGCTGTCAGCCTGGCGGTGGAATGCTGATCCGGGTAGCCAGTGTGCCTCGGTTCATACATCAGTGTTACCATCTTGCATTGTCGTCGCCACATTTCTGGTTTTGATCCCCTCCCACATCTTACTGAGCTGGTGCTAGGAAGGACCGAAGACATTCGGAGGAGCTCCAGCAAGAGATATTTTTTAGCAAAAAGAGCAATCTGCTGTACAAGAAGACATCCAAGTGCTTTATGCTGATTTAGTGAATGCCATTGAAGTTGCTCATGTTGCTGAGAGACAGCAAATGATTCTCGATTCTGTGGAAAAAAAAAAAAAGATGCAATTAGGTCTATTAGTGGTGGCTGTAGCTTTCATCTAATATTGTGCTATGCATCAATTATGAATAAGAGCCTAAATGAAACATATCAATTATGTTTGGACTTTTTGCCATTTGGAAGGAGGGGCATTACGGGTTCGATGTGCTTGGAGACCCATACAAAATTATCTGCCCCCCACTTAGGATGTCTGATTGCATTATTGTCATTTAACATAACACGAATAAGCATCCCACTGTCACTGCGCCCAGTGACATCTGGGCACTTTTTCCAGTTTGAATGCTCTCGTAAGTTTGGGCTTATTCGCTACCTCCAAGCTTACTTGTTTGGGAGGATATTTGAAAATTCCTGGTTAAGCAAGGGAAATTATAATAAAATAGAAAAATGTGTTTTGTTTTTGTGTTTTTTGTGTGTGACACCACTTCACAGCCACAAGTCAAGGTTAATGACTGGATGTATTTCAAGTCACTTCTCATATCAGCCTCAAGATAAAAATTTACACAACTGTCCAACCCTGTTTCCATCATAATTTGATTTCTAGATTTTAACACAAGACATCTTTCTTGTGACCAATTAAACCAACCAAAAAAACAATTCAAAATACCATATGTATTCTCAAAAGGCATCTTAGAATGAGTATTTTCAGTCACTAGATTTAATGCAAAGCTTGCCAGGCTTTGTGGGATGGGCATAACCGATTCAATGATCATGTAAGAAATTCAGCCAAACTATTGTCAACAAAAAAAGTTAAAAAGTATTCAGAACATGTCAACATACAACCCCAAGGCAAAGTGGTACTTTGAGATAGGAAGAAATATAAATAGTGGGAATCTACAAACAAAATCTTGTATGCTTGGTCTCAGAAACAAATCAGTGGGTCATTGTCACAATTCATACATCTTTAGTAGCTTTTGACTTTTCAGTTGTAATGCTGATGTTCTACAGGTGTAAAGCTGTACTCATTTTTTAACTTCTAACAGGCAGATGCATTAGTTCTTGGCAGAAAGTGGGTTTCAAGTATGCATGCAACACAAAGAAAAATTTAAAACAATGGTTATCTTGAGTAGACCATGTTGAATTTTTCCAGTTGAAAAGGCACACTTCACATGTTATCACATAACAAATCAGATCCAAGTGAAGAAATACTACACATAAAGCCTTAAAATTGAGCTTATCAAATTCAAACACCGAAACCGTCCATTAGAATTTGCAGGGTTATGTACGCCAGCATCCAGAACATTGATAAAAAATATAAATAGAAATGACACTCCTGAGGTCTAATCCCACCTGGTTGGGGATTACAGACCTGTAACAGTAAAGTAAAAGAGTAAAAGATGGGGGGGGGGGGGTTGTCATTTACAAAAAAAAATGTAAAGTAAAAAGTGTTATGGCTTGTGCAAGTGTACTAAATTTCCAGTGAAAACATTGTGCTACCATATTTTTTCAGACTGTTGTCAGTCACTAAGTGCCACTTTTTCCTTCATAGTTTCATTGTTGCTGACTGTTCGGGTGTGATGTGTATATATTACATAGGAGCTCAGAATGCATCACAAAATCCTTGTCCCTAATGGTGTTAGCTTTCTTTTGGCGGAATACTTTGTGTATTACAGCCACCTTTTTTTCCAACTGCAGTAATGCACCCAAAAAAAATTCAACTGCCAAAAAGTTCCAAGCTCTGCTGTTCTTGGTCCGTTTTAGTAAAATAAACTTCCCTAAAAAAGCATGATATACATATATATATTTTTTTCAACAACTTCCCACCAAACCACACAAAGTACTATGTGATTCACTTAAAATTGCTGTTTCTTTCCCATCAGTTAATAAAGAAAACCAGAAGGTGGTCCGTCAGGTATGTTGCATAGTTTTTGGGTGGGACTGTGAACATTCTTTCCTTAGGATGCATATGGTAGTGGATCCTTATTTGTATAAGTGTTCGAGCCAGCTGATTTGGTCACTCCTCAGCAAAGAAACAAAAGGCCCGATGCAAAAAGATAGCAAAATTAAAGGGTCCAGCATTCAGATGTTGATTTGCACGAGAAGAAGAAAAAAAAAAAAAGAAATAGGATTAATTTAGTCATCAACTGCAACTCTGCATCTCCACGCAGCTGGACTGTGATCCTGCAGCCTCTTCAACTTGGGCCCTAACCACACCCACCAGGCAAAGCCGATCAGCATGCATACCACTGACTCCACATAGTAACCGTCTAGCGTTGTGACGCAGGCGCCACCTTCCTTGACGCACAGCTGGAAAACAAGAGTCCGTGCTGCATTCAATACATTCAGTGCACTCGCAGAACAACTGCGTCAGATAAGACGGCCGAAGACACACTTACCCCTGCTGCCTCCGGCGAGACACAAGTTTGGTTGACAGCGCCCCGACACTCCTTGCTTGTGAGCGGATCCACCAACCAAAGTGCAAGGGTGGAGGGCCAGTTTCCTCCCAGGTTAGTGACTGTGTTCAGCAATGTCATGTAGGTTCCCCCTATGAGTGGGTCACTCACTTTGGCGTGGAAGGCCATACCGGCGACATACATGCTGTATAAAGCCAACTGTAGGCAGGAACCTTTGGTTAGTACCTCACAAGACAATTTTAAATAAAAATGACTATAATTTGGTTACTGCAAACTACTAATAACTTAATTGAAACGATTTTATAATATATTTCAAACTAATTTAGACTGCTTGACTGCTCACCTGGTGCACCGCATAGCTGAGCAGTACAACAACGTAGTAGTAAACGGGGAAGCCTTCTTCTTGCCGCACACTCGGTGTCCACGCAACAAGCAGAGCAAACCCCAGGCCAACCATTAACCTGCCACAATATAGCCCTTAATAAAATGAGCAACCTACAGAACAGTGCATTTGGATCTGTGTTACAACCTAAAAGGGAAGGCTTTGTAGAAGACATCCAACGGTCTGGGCCCTGCTGTGTATTTACTGATCAACACCGGTAGAAGGATCTGCAGAGGCACCATAGGCACGGCCAGCAAAGCCAATTGCGCCTTCGGAACGCCGGCCTCCACCAACTTCAGACCGGTCACCGCATCAGCTGCAGAGAAGCCGATCTGTCACGAATCCAAAATGGTGGTTAGCCTCTGTGGCACTCTTGTTAAGGCAAATTCCTCCACAAGAGGGCTTACTTTGGCAGTGAGCAGCAGCAAACAGAAGGTGAAGACGGCCGGCATTTTGACGATAGTGAAGAGCAACTTGTAGGTTTGCAAAACCCCCTGCGTCTCCTCGGGATCTTTCCCCCTGTCTTTGCTAGGCTCGTTCTCACTTTTCAAGATGGCCACCAGCGTTGTGGAAAGCAGGAACACCACTCCCCAGAAAAACAGGAAGTCTGCAGCCAAACAGCAAACATTAGATGTTGAAAATGACACCAGTGTGGCATTGAACGACATGCTAAGCAAGTTACCTGCCAAGGTGACAATTCCAATCTCCTTGGGCTCCGTTCTGAGGTATTTGTTGCAGAAATCGGCAGACTCCAGCGCCAAAAAGAGCACGTTACCCAGAAAGTAGCCAGCGGTCTGGCCCACCGAGTTACACGTGGATGCATAGCCGACGTTCTCTCGCGATAGCATTGTTAGCGCCCAGCCATCGACAGCAATGTCCTGACAAAGACAGGAGAACAGTGTAAGAAAA
This sequence comes from Syngnathus typhle, assembly GCF_033458585.1. Classification (NCBI taxonomy): domain Eukaryota; kingdom Metazoa; phylum Chordata; class Actinopteri; order Syngnathiformes; family Syngnathidae; genus Syngnathus; species Syngnathus typhle. The sequence continues at coordinate 12,193,411 of NC_083743.1, forward strand.
AATGACTGCATCTTAAAAAAAAAACATACTTTTTTTGTTTTTCTTTCCAACTTCATTTAATTCTTAGAAAGTTTAAAAATCCATCTCCATGATTCAAAGATGGTATTCTTTCAGTATTTTGTCTCACTAATCTGGTAGTGACACTTTTAACAATAGAATTTGAATATGTCGGCATAGCATGACGTTTATGGATAGCTACCTGCGTGGCTGCCAGAAATGCGAGCATAAAGAAGACCGTTGTCAGCGCGACCACATTCGGGCCTCCCTTGCTCTGCAGCAGTGAGTCAACTCGTAGAGAAAGGTAGAGCATGAAGAGGCCCAGTAGGTACTGCGTGGGTACCAGCCACGATTTTCTGCAGTGACATGGGCATCACTATAGAGGCTCAACTTTCATAAACCAAATTTACAGTGCATTTTACATATCCATGAAATGTTTTATTACCTTCTACCAAACTTGGTGAAGTAGAGAGCATCCACCAGCGGTGCCCATAAAAGCTTGAGACTGAATGGCCAAAAAACAAAGCTAAAGACAGCTTGGTTCCTGTAGCTGACATTCTTACTCTGTAAAATCAGCGGAATGCTCCCAGCCAGTCCAAGGGGAATCCCTTGCAGAACATAGAGGAAGAGAAGAAGCAGCACGTTCCACAACTCGGTCCGAATACCTCGACGCACTTTGGGATGCATCTTCTCCTCGGAGTCTGACCCTGCGATGAGGTTGTCTGTTACCCCGTCTATTTCTGTCTCAGAGATGCTCATCGGTGTCATGACACCGTCCTTCAAGCTTAGAGAATGGTGGAGGGAAGCACCAACTTGCTTTCTCTGCCGACCATTCTTATATGTAATTAGATCGTGATTATGGTTCTCCATGGTAACACCGGAGTCATTGAAGAGTGCAGTGCAATCAGCAAATCTGAAATACAGTTTTAACAAAATCACTTTATTTGACTTAAAACAAAACAAAAAAAGACAGCAAAGCAAGTTGTCTCGCTCTGGGGCAAATATGGTTGATGAATGGGCAGTGAGCTTAAAGTGGTATTCTGTTGGTCATAATATTGTGTGAATACACTTTTTTTTTAATGTGCATGGAAGCATCTGGCCAAGTTGTGTTTTCAAATTGGACATCGTCCAGTTTTATGTAACGTCAACCTTTAACAATTGCATAAGGCACTTTTGACTTTGTATTACGACATAAAAAAAAAAAGTAAGGTAGGCTAAAGATGGTTTAATCAAACTGATGCATTACATTTTCTGTAGAGTAAATTCCAAAAATACAACTTTAACCAGGGAGGTGGGGGAACGGGGGTACGGGGGGGTAGAAAAAGGGAAATGTAAATTATTTGATAGCATGCATACCTGATTGCAATGGCAGCGGAATAAGCGACATGCTGAACATAAAGAAAAGCACACGAAAAGCCAAATTACACATACATTTGTGAAATTTGTTGGGCGGCGTAAATGTGACAAAACAAAAGCAGGCTACACACGAAACACTTAAAGAGCTTACCGTAGGCCTTTGACGATTCACAAAGGTAAAATATCAACACTGGTGTCAGATGCACCAGGAAGTATACTTGCGCGCAACGTTCAAATGTGTCCGATTCACTACAGCTGACGTGTCAAAACTTGAGCTAATTTGTTCCGTTTTTGTGACTGCCTGTTCCGATTGTAGTACTGTAGTGATGCTGAAGCGCACTTTGTAGAGATAAATCAAGATCAACGTCGTTGTTCGCTTGCATTTGTTTCTTTTGGCAATTGTTACGTTCAGGGCGGGCCAAATTATTGCGATTGTGATGTCAACAAACGTTAAAGCGTAAAGGATTAATACTTTGACTACATAGTTGTTACAAAATCAACTAAAAATATATAATATGAGGTGATCATACATTTATTTGGGTTGGCAGTCATAATGGCCCTCCGAAAGAAGCTATGACTACAATGCGGCCTGCGAAAAAAATGAGTTTGACACCCCTGCTGTAGAATATAAAATGCTGGAGGGGCATACCTGGGCCTCCACGTATTTCTGACTGGGCTACGAGTACCCCGATTCCCTCAACATCCCAAAACATGCATTTTAGGTTCATTGACAGCTTTTACTAAATTGTCCATAGTTGTGAGTTTGAATGGTTGTTTGTCAACATAAAGAAGCATTCATGGCACGGATGCTGAAGAACAATGGTATTTCTATTTCTGAGTAAATAGAAATACAAGATTAGAGCCCAATCCAATGTACATAGCATAATGATTTAGTGGTGCTGCCATGGATTCGGTTTTTTTACTATTGGGTGTAAAAAGGTTATTCAGTTATTCAACCAAACTAGTCCCAGTGTTAAGGTCAGCTCAAGTAAAACCTATTTTAAAGTGATTTGAGTCCATGAGAAAGACAACACAATTGAATCAAAGTTGAAGAATGAGACACAGTGTTGGCCCAAGTTGAGATGACAACTACTGATACAAAAACACAAAATTTGAATTTGAATTTTTGAACCATGTAAAACTGTGACTTGTGTTCTGCTCACAAAAACAATAACAGACTTTGCAAGACAGACAGATTTTAAGACAGAAGAAATTCTGAGTGAATTGTGACTGCACATGTTCTTTTACAACTCTGGGAATTTTGTACTTGTCCACAATAAAATCATCATAGGTTTATTTCTAAGCAGAAACGTTCTCTGCCATTTGAAAGGCCATGACATCGTGCTCCAGTCAAAGGTAATGAATGGCAGCACGCTTTGCTTTGCGGTTGCTATAAGCGCATGTGAAGCTGCTTATCACCCCAGATGGCATGTGACAGGATGCAGGCATGTTTGAAGATCAGCATGTGATGAGGACAGGACAGGCTGGATGGATCATAACCACGTGACCGTGTGTCTGTTGTTGTTGCCCTTCACTTACAGTCACTTGTTAGTTTGAATGCATGTCGACTGTCGAATCCTTCTGACCCTTTTGAACAAATATGTTTTTTTTAACTGAGTAAACACTCGGACATTATTTTCCAGTCGAGTCTTGACATATTTCACATGTGCCTGTCTTAAATGCTCTTACATTACTCAAACCTAGCAGAAAAACATCGTTGACTCGTTGATGGGATGTCCTATTGTCAAGTCAATGCATTGTTGTGCTGTGGAAATATAAAATACATTATTTTACTTACCACAAATGAGAAGTAGGGTGTTAAATTGACTGTACAGTATTTTTTTGACTCTTTATATGAGTTAAATATTTAGCAACTCGTTTTGACTGCTAAGTATAACCCAAAATGGTGTAGTAATTTAATGCTACATACTAGTGTAGTGTAAAATCAACACAGACCAGTTGTTGACTAGTGTTAAATTTCAACTATCGTCAGAGTTGTTTTAACTCCCACATAAATCAAACTTTTAAGTGTTGTTTTGACTAGATTTAGTGTGGACCAATAAAAACACTTTTGAAGTGTTAAATTTAGCTCCGTAGGTGTTGAAATAACTTCTAATTCCATCTGCAGGAGCATGTGATTATTTTGGTGAGACGTCTTTGATTACTACAATTAAAGAGTTATTTGACTAATGACAGCAAATAAACAGAAGAACCGTGTCGCGTCAAATCTTGGATGACAACCACCGTCAACCAATATTTTGCGAAGCACAATCATGCCTTTGCCAAGATGATAATGCTCCATTTGGCCTGACACACTGAGAGGTATTGATTGAACCATATCTTTATTGTGGTTGTAGTTTGAAGTGGTCATTGCATCCTCCTGAAAGCTATTCCGACTATGAAAACTCTCATTACTACATGAGACACCGATTACATCCATCAATTTTCAATACCGCTTATACTCATTAGGGTCACAGATGAGGTGGAGTTTATCACAGCTGACTTAAGAGGAAACTTTTAAATGCTAAAAAACTACTGATAACCGGTGTTAAACAAAGGGAAAGAAAAACTGAAAATGCGAATCTGTGGGTTCTGAACTGCAAATATGACTGTTGACTGTTGTTTTAAATTGTAATATCACTAATACCACTAGATGGCAGACATATGTTATTTGCTGGGTCTTAGTTTAAGACTTAAACTGCCTTAAACAAGAGTAGGCCAATTTTCCTCCCTTGAGAATATGCAGGGAAAACAGTACTTTGACATATTATTTGAAGTTCATTGATTTTTTTCGGGGGAAAAAAAAAAAGAGTTCTTTCTCTTGATGTCATTTTCTTGTCCAGCAGTTTTGTGCCGTCCTTGAATGGTAATTTCTATGCAAGATGGCCCTTTTCACTGGGAAAAAAACAAACATTCTTTTTATGACATGAGTGCATTTTTTCCCAGGTTGGAGCATGCATGGTCCGATGTGGCTTCCAGGAGCACTGAGGAAAAATTTGCATTTGAGTTGCCCATACTTGCACGACTGTCGGACATTTCTGCACAATATACGAACATAGGCACATCTGGCATTTATGTGTTACTGGTGAGCTAGGAGGCTACTGCTGCATGACAACTGTTGTCCGCAATTAAATGAGTCTTCAGAAGTAAAGAGGAGGAGGAGAGACGCTGAGTCCATTTGATAGTAAGAAGTCCGTGTTTTGCTCGTCAGTCAGTCTCGCTCTCTCTCGCTCTCTCTCTCTCTCTCTCGCGCTCTCTCTCGCTCTCTCTCTTTCGCTCTCTCTCTCGCTCGCTCGCTCCTACCGACCGCGTACATCAAGGCGAAAGAGGAGCGCTCATTCCACCACACAGCAGTCCTCCATGGCTATGTGCAACGGCGACAGCAAGGTCGGTGGAACCGGTATCAGCAGCCGTCGCTGCTATGACATAACTTGCTCTCGTGTGCTTGCTTTCACGCTGCCATCTCTTTCATCTTTCACTACAGCCTGCGTTGATTTGCGTGGAAAGTTGTTAGAGCGTGTTTGTTAACATTGACCACCGGGGGAAGGAATGTGCACGGGCGCCCCGTGCCTGTTGCCGCTTTACGTGAACATGTCGCTCCCAGTCGCTAATGCCGAAGGTCGTCATTTAACTAAGGTTAAGCACAAATGAATATTCGACAACGTTGTCCTCTAATATCTCTAGTTTGGTGTAAGGCTGGACCCTCACCAGCTGAAGATACCGCGTGGGTTTAGCATAGCTCCGCTAACGTAGCTCAGCTCCTTCTAGTACGTGCTAACATGCTATGCTCGTTACTGTTTATTTGGACTGTCCACTAGGATGGGGCACTGTCATAATTTGTTACCTTGAGCAGCTAGATTGATAAAATGGTATGTTTACTTTTGATTGCTCACGAGAAAGCATTGCTACCCGTCAATCGATGGTGAAACTTAACGTTTGGCTAGCTAATTTATGTCGTTGGAGCACTCGCTGTCACAAACTTGGAGCAATAATAACGTCAAATCTTGACAGTTTGCTAACATCGTTTGCGGGCTTGAGAGAGGTAAATACCTCTTCAGTGCCACAATATTATTAATAATCTATGTATCCCCCCTACAAGTGTACTATCCTTTTACGGTTTTGACAGTGGTAGTGTTTTGAGGGGCACTTCACTGAGGTGAGGGAACCGAGCGTAGTATAAACCACGTGGGTTTATGTTGCCTACCTATTCATTTTTCATAATCGAATTGCATGTCAGACTTTATTTATACAGGTAAATGCGTGAGTATTTTAAGATTAATCGACCCGTGCATCTCATCAGGAGTTATCTGGCAAAACTGTGTTTTATGAAATTGTCATAAACATTGAGACTTATGAACTTTTTTTTTTTTTTAATTTGCATGTTGCACTATAAAAATATAACCCCCTAACCTGTGTTGAGTAAATATTGGGACCCATAAGCAATAAGCATTTGTTTACGTGGTCAGAATTATGCTGTTATGGTGGTTGAAAGTGGTTCTGAGATTTAAACTGCATGCAAGCAAGACCAACTGCTAAATACGGTATTTTTACAGCAATTTTACTGTGAATTTATTTGGTGAATCTTTAACTTGAAATAATATGAAACACTGTGGGGCAACGTGTTGAAATATTTTCAAATCGTGACCAAAGTATTCAATAAATGCATAATTGTCTAAGTGACATCCTCTTTCTCGTGATTATCTCGATTGCTTGTTTCACCATGTTTATTAAGACCTTGTCAGTCACATGCCATTGATAAGGACAAGCTTACCATAGTCAAATTACTCTGGTATGCATAGAGGGTAGAAATGGATCAGAGTTAAGTCAAGGAGTGAGTTACCAATAATGAAGATTTATATTTCATAGGCAGACATGTGACTTTGTAACTGTGACTCTCAGCTGCAGATTGGCAGCGTGGAGCAGAATGGGTCACATGAGGGAGCTGTGGCCATCCTGGATGCTGGTGCCCAATATGGCAAAGTCATTGACAGACGTGTGCGTGAGCTGTGTGTGCGCTCAGAGATCCTGCCATTGGAGACACCGGCCTTTGCGATTAGAGAACAAGGTTACAGGTAAATATATTAAGAATTTTGTATCTGTCTGACGGACACTGTTTTTTTTCTTTTTAATCAATAGGTCACTGGTTTCTTACTGGGTCAAATTGCTACTGCTCTTATAATCTTTATTGTTCAGGCAATGGTTTGAGTAGAATTACACAACAGACTAACTTTAGCTTTTGGGATATATCATTATAAAGCCAAGTAAGTCACACACCAGGAGTTGAATATTTGTTTGATAAACCAACAATAGGTGCCGGGGTGTACACTGAGTTGTTGTGTGACTTTAGTAAGATTTTGAATTGTGCAACTTCCCGGGCAATCTGCTTTTAGGGTTTCAGTGTTCTGCCACTCTTATGTGTGCCAATGTCCCTTTTCTTGTAGGGCAATCATCATTTCAGGGGGCCCTGCTTCTGTGTATGCAGAGGATGCACCATGGTTTGACCCTGCAATATTCACTATAGGAAAGCCTGTCCTGGGGATTTGCTATGGAATGCAGGTACATGCAGTACAAATCCTATGTTTAGCCGCAAGTAGTCTCTAAAAAAAAAACCACTTAGCTCTGCAAGTATCACCATCATTACCAACATCAAGTAGTTCCAACTAATAATGGGGAAATGAAGCTTAAAATTAACACTAAATAAATAATGATTCAATCAAAATGAGATCATATTTTCAATATAGCTATAAAAATAAAAAAGTGAACAGAATTGTTTAAAGGCATTTCTTAAAGATTGAATCACTGTCTTAAGGCATTTATTTATCCAAGTAAGGAGGTGTTCTGTGTATTCAGTCAGAGTATCTGAGTCGCTTTCACTTTACCACAATTTCCTGGCTGCTGTTCTACTCTCATGGCCCAGCTGGGATTTCATCATTTTGCTTCAAGGGCACATTGAAACTAACTGAGGAAGATAAAAGCATCATTAGCTCTCTTTTCCCAGGCAGCTTGGAGGTTTAAACCATCATCTCTCTAATCAAAACCATATTTCTCCATACAGCATGCAGTTATCACATCAAACTAACAAAGTATTTTAACATTATTATCTGTGGTTCATTTTCAGATGATGAACAAAGTTTTTGGCGGAACAGTTCACAAGAAATGTGTGAGGGAAGATGGGGTGTTCAGTATTGGAGTGGACAACACTTGCTCACTGTTCAGGTACTCCTTCTTTTCCATTTATAAGACGGTAAGTGGTGCAGGAGGTGTCCAAACCTTTGAATACAGAGGGGGAAGCTTTGACATTCCTAACGTTCAAATTAACATAAAAAATATATAATTGCCCCAGTAATAATGTAAATAGGTAAAACGTGTTTTGTGTATTAAACCCATTTGTTATTTATATATATATAAAAAAAAAAAAGGGACAAGAAATAGCTGAGTGAAGCAAAAAGTGAAGAATTTCAGTAGCCCTGTTATCCCACTCGAATGGATCCCTCCAGAACTGAGCAGTAGCTAAATGACATGCAAAGGTGACAGACTAAGTCTGTACCTGTCTGTGTGTATGTTATCAGAGGCCTTCAGAAGGAGGAGGTGGTTCTTCTGACTCATGGAGACAGTGTGGATAAAGTCGCTGATGGCTTTAAAGTGGTGGCCCAATCAGGAAACATCATTGCAGGTGAATGTTGACTTCAACCAGATTTGATTTCATTTATACAAATGCTCTTCGTTTTAAATGACAAGGGAAATGCCACAATAAAGAAAGGGCAAATATTAATTGCAGTGCTTTATGAAATATTTTATGACAGCTTTTACTAATAGCCTCTCCATATTGACTGGTTACTAGGTATTTCTAATGAGCAGAAGAAGCTGTACGGTACTCAGTTTCACCCCGAGGTTGACCTGACAGAGGGTGGCATGGAGATGCTTCGCAACTTCGTCTTTGAGATTGCAGGATGCACAAGTAACTTTACTGTCCAGAACCGCCAGCAAGCCTGCATCAGTGACATCAGAGAAAAAGTCGGCACGTCCAAAGTGTTGGTGAGCATAACATTGAAACAAGACACAGGGAAGTAGTGACCACATCAGTCAAGGCAAGTAAACAATCAAATGAAACAGGTCTGTCTGAAAAGTGCCTATCGACTTCCTAAGTGCCTTTATAAACTAGGCTTCTTCCCAGGAGGGTGTGGAGATATGCAAGTCTTTCGTTTAGTGGCAAGTGAACCCATGTTGCCTGCACTAAAGTCAGACGAGTGCGCTATCATGGCACCATCAGTGCCTTGGGGGCTTGTTATATTTCACAAAACTCAAGTACATTTTAATGTTTGTCTAACTGGTACATCTTTGATCTTATAAGGCATGTTTCTTGACTGCAGTTGGGTAACCTAAAAAAATGTGATTGCTTGCAAAAAAAAGATTGATAGTAGATATAGTAGATAGATAAGAAGATAGTTGCCTGCATTAAAATCATGTTTATCAACATGCACAAAATATATTCAGTTTGATACTGTCGCCAGTCATATAGCCGTGTAATTCATGGTACATCTCATATTTGTGGAATTTCGTTGGTGTAGTGTGCCATGACAATCTTGTTATGTAAAATACAATCCCAGTCTCAATACAGGCTAAGAAAGACTGTACTGAAGAAGGAGATGTAGTGTTTGATGGTGGCAAGACTTTTTCTCACTCTGGTGATTTGGTTTGCGATAATTGCCTTAGGTGCTGTTGAGCGGTGGCGTCGACTCAACTGTGTGCACTGCCCTTCTCAACAAAGCTTTGAACCAGGACCAAGTGATTGCGGTTCACATTGACAATGGCTTTATGAGGAAGAGAGAGAGCCAGAGTGTCGAGGAGGCCCTCACCAAATTAGGCATCAAACTTAAAGGTGGGTGTGGTGGAATGATGGAATAAAAGGTGAGTGTGGTGGAATGATGGAATGTGTTGTTGTTTTTAGCCTCGTGTCAAATGTCTAATCAATGCTGTGTGATCTTTACATAACCAAATTAAATTTTTGATTTTCCACCTTTGCCAACCTTTCAGTGGTGAATGCCTCACACACTTTCTACAATGGGACAACAACACTTCCCATCTCAGAGGAGGACAGAACACCTCGGAAACGGATCAGTAAAACCCTGAATATGACCACCAACCCTGAAGAGAAAAGAAAAATAATTGGGGATACTTTCGTCAAGGTACATCTTTAAGTTAATATATTTTACATTTATACATACTTCTATCTTGAGATTGCCAACCTGATTTACACAATCGCATGTATGCCAGCTTGCTTTTACTTTTTGTTTGATACTTCGGTGACATTTTGTGGATTGTTTTTGTTTTTCAGGTGGCAAATGAGGTGATAGGAGAGATGAATCTAAAACCAGAAGAGGTTCTCTTAGCCCAGGGCACCCTGAGACCTGATCTCATAGAAAGTGCCTCTCATCTTGCCAGCGGGAAGGCAGAGGTCATCAAAACACACCACAATGACACCGAGCTCATCCGCAAACTCAGAGATGAGGTACTTCAAAGGCAGAAATTATGTAGCAATATTTCTGTTAATGTGTGTGCGCAATAGCCTTTCCCTATGTACGTATAGTTAGTTAGGAAGGAGAAAGTGATGTCAGTACAGTGGAGACTTTGCCAATATCTAACTGCCAACCTAAACATGCTGAATGCTCTGGTTTGTGATCCTGCAGGGAAAAGTAATCGAACCGTTGAAAGATTTCCATAAAGATGAGGTTCGAGCCCTCGGGAGAGAATTGGGCCTACCAGAGGAGATAGTCTCGCGACACCCTTTCCCCGGCAAGTACATAAACAGACACAAAAGACACCTACTGGATGTTTTTTTTTTTTTTTTTTTTTTTAAACAGTCTTCAATAAAACACTGCTATTGCATTATGGATTTTTTTCCCCTATTTGATTTATATTCATGGCCTCCAAGAGTTTTCATGCAAATATTTACAATAATTATGACTTTCTATGTTACCGGAGGTTTATTGTCTTGCGTCCAAAATCACCTTATGTCACCACGACCTAACTTTACCACAATCTGATGTATTTGCATGAACAAGCCATTCATAAAATTACTGATATGTCTTTTTTTTTTTTCCTTCAACTTTATTTGCAATGTTAGATTTAGTCAATTCACAACTGTAGCTCATTCTTTTTCCTTCACACACAGGTCCTGGCCTTTCTATCAGAGTCATCTGTGCAGAGGAGCCATACATCTGCAAAGACTTTGCTGAAACCAACAATATCCTCAAAATTGTTACAGACTTTTCTGCTAGCGTCAAAAAGGTCAATAGTTTAATCCAATACATTTCCCACCACGACAGAATAGCAAGACCATGAATTAAAACTTCAGACACGGCATATCTTGTGTAAGCTGTTGAACCCAATGATAGGTTTCAGGGATCTTCTTTCTCTCTCATCTCCAGCCTCATACCTTGCTACAGAGAGTCAAGTCGTGCATATCAGACGAGGAGGAAGAGAAACTCATGCAGATCACCAGCCTTCATTCACTCAATGCCTTCCTGCTGCCCATCAAAACTGTTGGCGTCCAGGTGATCAGTTTATTATTTTTTTGGGTCACAGGCAGGTGCTCTGCAGTTGAATTTGAACTTGTTCATCATCTCGTTTAGCATTTAGCATTTCAGTAGACATAACCCACGCCCCTCACACACACAGACACAAAGTTCCTCTAATGTTTCTATATTTGGTCTCCTTCCTCCGTCTGGAAGACTTGGAGATGTGTGGTTTACATTTTGTATATCGAAGGGAATGGAAACTGTCAAATGTTACAAGATAGTCAAAAACCTTATTATGCTGTTCTTAAAAGTGACTTTTAGCTTTTGTGAAAGATCAGTTCTTAAGTTTGCCGCTTTTAGAAGAGACTTTTTTTTGGGGGTGTGTTTTTCCCCATTTCCCTCTTGTTTTCTCACTTAAGTTTTAATTTTAGCCTAAACCTCAAACGTTTGGTAGAGACAGTAGACAAACATTGTAAAGTTTAACTCCTCATGCATCTTTGTTTACAGATGTCAAGGGATGAGGGCTTTTTTTGTTTTTCTTTATTTTGAGCGTGGAGGCAGGTTTTAGTTTTGTATGTTCTTGTTTCCTTACTGAATAAGATATTTTCTCATACAGGGAGATTGCCGCTCTTACAGTTATGTGTGTGGCATCACAAGCAAAGAATCACCTCACTGGGAATCTCTCATGTTCCTGGCCAGACTTATCCCTCGCATGTGCCATAGCATCAATAGGTAACACACAAAGTAACTGTATAGATGTATTTGATTAGCATTCTGTGATAAGTGGAGAATCCATACCTATACCATGTTTTCAATACTCCCTCCCCCTTTCAGAGTTGTCTTTGTATTCGGTTCCCATGTGAAGGAGCCACCAATAGACATCACTCCCACTTTCCTGACCACAGGCGTTCTCGGCACCCTCAGACAGGCTGACTTTGTTGCTCATTCTATCCTCAGAGAGTCTGGTGAGTGTTGTGCTTTGAATAAATGTTTCAATCTAGTAAAGATGTCATTTTACACACTCTACTTGAAATGAGTCAGTCGAGAGACTAGGGCTAGGAAATTATTCCAAATGTATACGCAATTACAATTTTGGATTCTCACGGTCATAAAAACATTCCAATAAAAGAAAAACAATATGTTGAACGACGGGATGATTTTAAGTTCCTGTATTTGCCAAAGCACCATGAATGCAGTTGGTAAAGACCAGGTAAAATGCTATTGACATTCTAAGGGTAAATTAGCATGGATTTACGGGTGTGATATTGCTTCAATTAACCAACACATAAAGAAAGCTAATACAGTACTTGTAGGCATAAATTCTTTCTAATTTGTGAAAATGAGTTATATCAATAAAGCTCAATCGCAACTTGTTTTCAATATTTTTTTTATTGCTATTTTTCCCAAAACTTATTTTTTACTTACTTTTTTTGTTCTTTCAAGTCACACTCACAGCTGCATTTTCAACAATGCAAGGAATTTTTTGTAGCCTCACTTGTTAATGCACAAAACGTGACAGCCAGGGACCCAAGTTAATAAAAGTCAAACTAAATTGGATGAAAATGCAAGAGACTTGAATTGCACATGATGTTTTATCGTTTTGTACCTAACAAAGAAAGTGTTCAAAGGTGAAGGGATGAGCAGGCATGGGGTTGCAGTAGTTGAATAAATGCAAAGTTTGGAAATCAGCAATTAATTGTTTTTCATAATACTGATTTTATTATCAATCAAAATAATTGTGATTTATTTTTTCCATAATCACCCAGCCTCACAAACCTTTCTAAATAGTAAAGCATGTGCAGTACAACCTAAAGAATGTGTGGGGAGACACACAAGTTTGCCTTTGAGAAGGCACTTAACTTGACTTGCTGCATATTTGCATCCACAAGGGGAATGTCTCATAGCTAGAAGAAAACAAACTGTAAAACCACTACTACTTCTCCTCCCAGGATACTCGGGAAAGATCAGCCAGATGCCGCTCATCCTTACCCCGCTGCACTTTGATCGTGACCCACTGCAAAAGCAGCCATCCTGCCGACGCTCTGTCGTGGTCCGCACGTTTATCACCAGCGACTTCATGACTGGCATCCCTGCCACGCCGGGGAACCAAATCCCAGAGGAGGTATGGCAAGGTTCAAGGTTCCGGAAATTGTCGTAATAAATAACAGTGATTTCAACGCGCATGGTGCAGCATCACCTGCATACAACAATCCTCGCATCCGTATGACTGGAATTCAAAGTTGGAGGGCGCTATTCAGCGGTTGTTAATTTATTTTTTAAAATATGGTATTGGTGCAGGCAATTTAAAATGCATATCTGATCTCACAGCACAGTCTTTTCCTCCCCAGGTGGTGCTGAAGATGGTCAACGAGATCAGAAAGATCCCAGGTATCTCTAGGGTCATGTATGACTTGACCTCCAAGCCACCTGGCACCACAGAGTGGGAATAAAAAAAAAAAAGAGAAACATGAAAGTGATAGTAGACAGACACAAACACACACACACACATCCATGTATACGCAAACACACACGCAGCACAGAAGTCATCAGAGAAGGCCAGGGAACTCGTTCCGACCTTTCATCTCCCCCGTACACCCCTTCTCCCCATTTTCGTCAACATTCCCATGGACAACAGACCAGGCTGTGATTGGCGTTTTTTTTGCCCTTGTCTTAATTTTGGCGACAGGGATTGATTATAGATTTTTTTTTCGTCCACGTTAAAAAATTAGTTTAAAAAAAAAAATGGTTACCCTCTGTTGTGAGTCAGTCATCACAATGGAGTGACAGGATGCTGTGAACATTCAAGACGGTCGACTTGAGGTGCATCGCGTGGTGAACTTCGAAAACTAATGTCTTGAGAAGAGTGGAAAGAGGGTTTGTTCATCCACCTGCCCTGCCGCATTGTTTCAAAGTTGTCTAACTGTCATGGGTCTGAATATGTTCATCCACTTATTTTCACCTACCTGTATACTGTGCTCTGAGGACGGTTGCCTGTCTGAAGTGGATCTGAACTGACAACCCTGTGTGACCAATTACCATTGTGTAAGCCGCTCTCTTTTGCCAAAAGTAGATGCTGTTGTCCTTGGTGCCTCCTGGTGGTCATTATGGAGAACTGTTAACCTGACTATCATAGCAAGTGTGAAGCTGTGCAGGAGGCCAAACTTGTGGGTAACTTTATGTGCCTGTTTTTTTCGTTTTGTTTTCCTTTCTCTAATGTGACCAGTTCTGGACTGATATTTCCAGAATATAGTATAACGCTTTTCATTATGTATGCTTTTTAAACAATAAGTACAGAGTTCATTATACTTAATCACTTATAGATTGCGGTTGTCTTTTGCTGCTCTTGTGTCGAACAAGAGTGCGTCTTTGCACATTTGTTGCTTTTTGAACGTAAAGCCTTCAAGCTTTATCAACAGAACCCAGTCATGGGAGGTGTGGCCATATCAAATGCTTCACTTTGTGTGTTTCCAGCTACATTTTAAATTTCTATTCTGAATTGACAGCTACTTAAATCTTGCCGTCTAACTGAGTTGGAACAAAAAGTCATGATCAAGCGGTTTGTGCCTCTAATTTTAATGGCAATGTTACCCTAATGCAAATGGTTTGACACAATTAAGTGTTTCTTTCTGTCTCTCATCCGCCTTCTGATGTATTTTTGTCAAATTCCTCCATGGGGGAAAAGTAGCTTGATATCTTAAACTTAATTTTGTAGTTGAATTAAATTGCAATATTCACATTAAGTTATGCAATTGTATGTCTCATGGCTATATTTTGATGTCATCTTGCTCATTCTTTTTTGGTAATGTGCCTCAAACCAAGCTACTGCATGCAGTTTCAACAACAAATGAAATTTATACAAAAACTGAGCTTTAATAAAGATCTCCATGTTCAAACGTCTCACTTCAGCACCATCCTTTGTCCAGTATGTGGCACCATATAACTATCCATCATTCGATTGATTGCTATCTATTGGTATCTGTCTGTCCCTTTCTCTATAGCCCGGTGTGATTTTTGATGACTTAGTATTCGTATTTTTGGTTAAACTGACACCGACACACCTTTTTGGCACAGCATCTTAAAGGAAAGATACAGTTGCACATATTTAATGCATGACAAATTCTAAAAGGAAGCTCTTGCTGATTCACGTTAATCATCCATCTTCTTTAAGGTTCCAAATGTGCTGAAGCCTATCCCTGGTGACTTTGGGAGAGAATAATACACTCTCAATTGGTATGAATGGACATGCACCCATTCACATTAACATACTGGACAAATTGAAGCAGTTATTCTCGCAGTGTGGTACAAGTGATGTATGGGCTCCCTCTAGTGGAACGGGCTGATAAACATGTTGAATATGCAATGTATTTTCGTTTAATTATTAAATATAGGTTTTCTTCCTGTATTTTAACACTGTTAACATTGAAGATTTTAAATGTTATAGCAATGCACAATAATGTATTATATTATCTTGGAGAGTCAAGTACTTTTTTTGGAAGGTTTACAATGCCTGATTTGGTCTTCAATTAACCCAGTGTAAGATTCTGGATTGTGGTAAGAATCTCAAGGTAATTATTTGTCATAAATTAAGAATTTCTTTTTGTATTAACCAGCCCCCCCCCCCCCCCCCCCCATAATGTCAATAAATTGAGGTCTGTGTTGCATAAGGAAAGTGTTTGTGTGTGTTGTGGGTAACAGGTGTTTATTTTCCCCTGGTGACTGAGCTGCAAGAGCAGGCAAGTTGTCAGCCACCGCAACACGCCTTCAAACTCAGGGGACACTGGTTGATATTGGAACACTATCTTCACTCTGATGTTGTGTACAGATATCATGTTACCATATGCGGCCAATTAACGTCAGCCTTATGTGCGGCCCACTTGTGTGTCGCCTGATGTGACTCCCCTTATTACGGTATAGATCCTTTTTTATAATAGAGGTATAATATATAGAAGTTTTCATTGAATGTATAAAAGACCCACTATCCTACCCCAACAACGAAGAGTTTGAAGCAAATAATTTGTTTTTTTTTCCAGTGCAAAGGGCCATCATGCATAAAAATTACCATTCAAGGATGGCACAAATTGCTCAACAAGAAACCAACATTCAGTGTAGGAACTTGTTTTGTGCATTCTTTCACAAAGAGTAACTCCCTTAAAATACCAACAGCATTGAGCTACTATGTCCTTCAAATATAAGGAAGTAATTCTTAGACTTACTAATTTTTGTAGTTTTGGACAATATATACGAAAGATCCAGTGTAAATGCAACCAAGACATATCTGCCGTCTAGTGTTGATTAGAACTTGAAACTACAGTCGACCCATGCAGTTCACCATTGTCTTTTTCTTTCCTTTTTATTTTCTTCCCATACATTTGATTTCTCCCCATTTTTCTCAGATTCCTTTGCCTCATTTCTTTCCATTTTCTGTGAAAAACATTTATATAATGTTTATCAGCACTTTGGGGTGAATTGTTTGAATTTTTAAAAAATAATGAAATGGCCACTCAGAACGTACCTATAGTTGGCTCGTCAAGATATAACACATGATGCAAAATATAAGATGGGGGAAAAATATTTTGACTCATTCTCTTGAATGTAACTTCTATATATCATTTTTTTCTCTTTCAGATAGACTGAATCTCCAGCTACCACCCGTCACCTCTCCCTGGAGGACCCAAGAAACACCTGATGCACCTACCTGGCTGCTTTCTTCAATGCTTCCAACAAAGCTCACATGATTTGTCTGCACCGCCTTACCATGGAACCTTGTCGCATTTTGCTCGGATTAAGCGTCATTTTCTACTTTTATGCCTCTGTTTCTGCAGAGGCCTCTTGCAAGCTGAAGGCCAGGTTCAAGCTGAGTGGCTACAAGGATGTGGAGAAAAAGAAGGTCATCATTGGCGGAATGTTTCCTGTCCATATGAGAGTTGCTTCCAGCGCTGGCAGCACTTCACGCCTGCCTGTGTCCTCTGGATGTGAAGGGTGAGTCAACTTGTTTACATGACGGTTCAGTTTGTTTAGATAAAAAGTATATCGTGTTTGATGAAATTGTGTGTGTATGATTGGCCAAACAAAAATGTGCTAATTGTTTCAAGCTCTTCAATTACTCCTGAGAAATAAAAGGGTAAAACCTCAGGGATCAATTAAGCCGAATTGCTAAAATGATTTGCGCTCAGTAGCCGTAATAACAAGAATGAAACTAAATATTTATAAAATCTCGTTTGGCGAATCAACATTGGATTATCATCAATTTCAAGGCTTCTAAACTATTGTATAAAAATTTCTGAAGGGGGAACAACCTCATTTGAGCTTCATTCTCCCATCACACGCTAGAATGAATTACCGAACTTTCCGCTGGACCCAGACCATGTTGTTTGCCATCGACGAAATAAACAACATGAATGAGCTGCTGCCCAACACCGACCTGGGCTACGTCATCTATGACTCCTGCTTCACCATTTCCAAGGCCGTGGAGGGCACCCTTACATATTTAACCGGCCAAGAGGAGGCCGTGCCGAACTACCGCTGTGGCACGGGCCCCCCCTTAGCAGCTCTTGTTGGGGCGGGAGGCTCTGACCTGTCCGTCGCCACAGCCAGGATCCTCGGACTCTACCATTTTCCACAGGTAAATAACTATATGACAGCAGCATGGAATGCCAACACCAGAACACCATTATTTATTGAATGATTTGTTTGGATTTTACTAAATTGGAAATAATGTGTTTGAGGTTCAAACTGTCATCATTAATTAATTCATGAGCCAAATTACTGTTTTGTGTATCGTGACCAGGCTAAAAATAGATCACTGAACTGAAGGTTCATGGGATGTAGTTTCTCCAAATCTTTGGTGAATATCTGAATTTTACAACTTCCTGTTTGTTCAACTATTCTTTAGGTCAGCTACTCCTCGTCCTCCTCAGCCCTGAACAGCTGGTTTCAATTCCCGACCTTCCTGAGGACCATTCCCAGCGACAAGCACCAGTCGGACGCCATGGCCCGGCTGGTGCTGCACTTTGGTTGGACTTGGGTCGGAATCATAGCGGCAGACGATGACTACGGCAAGTACGGCATCAAAGACTTCAAAGAGCAGGTAGAAGATGCCGGCGTCTGTATCTCCTTCTCTGAAACTCTGCCTAAGGTATGTGATTTGTGATATTGTGCTTAATATGTGATTTTGTTCACCTTCGGTTTCTTGTCATTTGTCTCACTTTGTGTTTTTCTAAAAATGATTTCTGCAGGTGAATTCTCCTGAAGACATCCATCGGATCGTCCAAACCATTATTGAGTCCACGGCAAAGATCGTTGTCGTCTTTTCCTCAGACGTAGACCTCAGTCCTCTGGTGCTTGAGCTGATCCGGCAAAACGTGACCAATCGCACTTGGATCGCCAGTGAGGCCTGGGTCACTTCAGCCCTTATCAATCAACCCGGAGTAAGAGCCGATAGTTGTCAAGCCACCGTTATCACCATTTTGACATGCGCTCAACTATTTGGGCGCAGGTGAGCTCTGTACTAGGCGGCACGATTGGCTTTGGGGTGAAGAGGGCCGACATTCCTGGTCTTCAGCGACATTTACTGAATCTGGATCCCTATGCCGATCCTCTCACTGAGGAATTTTGGGAGACGGTCAGTGTAGTAATACCGTAACTGAGCTTAGTGTCAAATCTGATACTTTGTTGCAATGTTGTCAATGTTTAGCTTGCTGTACTTTAACTTGAAATGTGTCTCACAGCTATTCAACTGCACGTTAGACTACGGCAAAGCTTTAAGAGACTCCAAAGAAAGGGCCACGGTGTTCAACGGGACAATGTCGAAGGCTTTTCCCGCCGGTTTGTGTACTGGCAGCGAGTCATTAGCTCAGCTCAACAACACCTACTCTGACATTTCTCAGCTCCGAATCACCTACAGGTGACTTCACACTCTAGCTTCTTGAGTCATTATCCAGTCCCCTATCAAATGTAGGTTTTGTCCATTGTCGTCCTATTATTATTATGGAGTTGTCATGGTAGGCTGCAATGTCTCGCCACAGCGTATACAAAGCGGTGTATGCCGTTGCCCATGCTCTGCACAATCTGGAGCACTGCGAGCCGGGACACGGGCCATTCATTGGGATCGGCTGTGCTGATATCACCAAGTTTGAGCCGTGGCAGGTACGTGACTTTCTCTGTGTTGTCCAATCAATCCCTTATACGGGCCAAACTTGACAGATAACTGGTATTGTTCTTTCTCTCCAATCCATTTTTTCGCTTTGCCATGTTTGCGTTTGAGAGAGGTGGCCACTTGTGCGTGTTTGATTGAAATCTGACATTTGTTTATAGCTTATGTACTACTTGAAGAATGTGCGCTTCAAAGTGCCACACACAGATGAGGAGGTCTACTTTGACGGCAGAGATGTGGAGGGATATTACGACATCATCAATTGGGGACTCGACAGTAACGGGGGAATATTATATGTGACCGTGGGGCAATACAATGCTTCCTTGGCCCCAGAGGAGAGGATGACTATTAAGAATGATTCCATTGTCTGGAACAATGAAGCATTAGAGGTCAGTTGCACACTGTTCATAATTTACTTCTTTTCAATTTTTAGGCCAGGAAATGTCATGCAACTGCATCTGTGCTTTTCAGCCACCTCGGTCAGTGTGCAGTGAGAATTGCAAGCCTGGCACCAGGGAAGGGATCCGACAGGGAGAGCCGGTCTGCTGCTTCGACTGCATCCCGTGTGCCGATGGCGAAATTAGCAACATGACGAGTCTGTATACCATGTCCTCTTGCTCCCCAAAATATAAAATACAAAAATCATCTACCTTAACGCAATCTAACTCCAGGCCTCCATTGGTTCATAGGTTTAATGTGGTATGCTGTCAAATATGATGACCTCAGTGACATTTGTGCAAATTAAAATGCACATTTTTTCAAAACCCTTTGCAGCATCTCCTCATTCTTGTTGTGGACAGATGCCCGTGAGTGTGTCCTGTGCGGTGGTGACCACTGGTCCAATGACGCTCACGATGCCTGCGTGCCAAAGATCATCGAGTTCCTGGCTTTTGGAGAGCCACTTGGCATCACTCTTATTGTCATCTCTGCCTTTGGAGCCCTTGTCACCTTTGCTATAGCGGTGAGAATAAGTACTACCGTAATTTTCGGAGTATAAGTCGCACCGGAGTATAAGTCGCACCAGCCATAAAATGCCCCAAAAAGTGAAAAAAACCATATATATGTATATAAGTCACTCCTGAGTATAAGTCGCCCCCCCACCCAAACTATGAAAAGAAAACCGCGACTTATAGTCCGAAAATTACGGTAATACAACTTGCAAAGACTGCAGAGCTCCATTAAAAGTGCTGCTGATGATTTGTAGGTGGTGTTTGTTGTACATTTTGGCACTCCTCTGGTGAAAGCCAACGATGCTCTGCTGAGCTTTTCGCTGCTCTTCTCGCTGATGGTGACCTTCCTCTGCTCCATTGTTTTTCTGGGAGAACCTCAAAATTGGAGCTGCATGACCAGCCAAGTAGCTCTGGCGCTGGGCTTCGCACTGTGTCTTTCCTCGCTTATGGGTAAGACGAGAGAAGTTTTCGAGCCAATTCCAGTACTGTCTCCTGTGTGATAGACTGTTTGTACTCTATTACCTCTATCATTCTACACCAGGCAAAGCAGCGTTGCTAATGCTGAGAGCGCAGGCTATAAAAGCAGCCCGTGCCAAAGCCAAAGCTGCTGCCAAAGCTGCCAAAGCTGCAGCTGAAGCAGCAGCCAACAGTGGCGGCCCTGACGTCATCGCAAGCAACACAACAAACCTGAATAGCCTCGCTGCTCGTGTCAAGCCTGACATCCTCACATTTGCCCACCAGAGGGTGATAGCTGCTGTGGCGACGCTTGTTCAGGTAAAAAACAAAACGTGCATCGTTATCTTTGAATTATTTTTATTGTGACCATCCAGATTTTTGTCATCTTGGATTCCTGCACTGACCTGCCCATCCCCATCTTACGAGAAAACTGCTATATTGATTGGCACAGACTTCCACCGAGACCCTTCGGAAAACACTGGATTAGCAAATGTGTCTCTAGTTAAATAATCAATCATATATTTTTGATCTTGTAGTGTCGGCGATAATGACCAAACAACTTTCCATACAGGCTTTAGCTTGTACTGTGTGGCTCATCGTCCTGCCGCCCTATCCTATGAAGAACACTTCAGCTCAGAATATAAAGATTATTCTGGAGTGCAATGAAGGTTCTGTGGTCTTCATCTGTTGTATCTTTGCCTACGATATCCTACTGGCTCTGCTGGCTTTCATTTTCGCTTTTCTGGCTCGAAAACTGGAAGACCACTTCAGGTGGGAGAGGAGTACAGTTCTCAGGTTAAGCAACATAACAGTCATAAAAGTTTGGTTTCATGCAAATGTCCAATGCTGCGTTCCAGTGAGGCCAAGTGTGTGACCTTCGGCATGCTGGTTTTCTTCATCGTGTGGATATCTTTCGTCCCAGCTTACCTCAGCACACGAGGCAAGTTCATGGTGGCCGTGCAGATTTTTGCCATTTTGGCGTCCAGCTTTGGCTTGCTCACCTGCATCTTCTTGCCAAAGTGCTACATTCTCCTGCTCAAACCTGAACGCAACACTGAGGAGATGATGAGACCCCGCGACAAACCACGCGATGGAACCTCGACTGGGACGTCGGCGTCACTCGCTACCTACGCCACTGAGGTCAACTCTACAATCGCATCAACCCCCATTGATGATTAGGTGACAGATAATAGGATGTGGTGTAGCTTGACAGGGTGAGATTCAATGTTCTATGACATACAATGATAATTAAGGTCATTAATTCACTTGGCCAATGGAAGTAAATGTGGCTTCACTTTATCCCCTACTTGGGGCCCAAGACTTTATTTAGTCCCAATGGTTAATTTATGAACATGTATTTAGCCAATTACACTCAGGATATCAACACCCTGCATTTATTTATGTAGATTATAAATAGAATCATATTTTGGACTTTTATGTGTACTGCTCAAGCGGCATTACGTAGATACTTTCTGAGGGGCTATTCAAGTCTGATGTTTTACAAAAACAAAATAAAACTAATCTATAACAAATATCCAACATCCTATCATGACTCATGATCATCATCATCATCTTATTATAGACAAAGTAGAAGTCAATGAAAACAAATTAAATATATTTAAACCAATGTTAAACTGAAGAAAGCAATACATGAGCATTTTGACTAATATCTTGTAAGTGCCCCAGAACAACAGTATCAATTACCAGGGGCAATATTGAGACATCAAGAAATTTTAATAGTGAGATGACAATAAGAAGCGGAGGACAAATTCATTATGCTGCTTTAAAGTGATTTATGGATGTCTCTAAAGGACTACATGAATGAGAAACTATTACAACTACTTTGACACAAAGGACACTATTTTTGTATACAGTGTGCTTGGGTGTAAAAGCTGGTGCATTTTAATTTTCATACGGGTGCAAGTTTGGCAAACCGCATCTCAGAATCGTAGATGTCATTGTATTTTTTTTCATAAATATGACGACAGCATGCCCTGAACCCTCTGAATCGAACCGTCCTTATAAACAAACTTTGTGAGTGTCAATCTCCTGCATAGACTCCAGAAAGTCCGTTTCTGCTTCCACGATGTAGACTTGTGCCTCCCCTACGCTGGATTTAGGAGGAATGAGAGGAGCCACTGAGCAAGTTGGCTGTGTTCACTCCCACAACGGCGCAAACACAGGGCATGTCTACAAAGTTACCAAAGGGAATTAGACTCCGTCCATAAAGTGTATTTTGTGCGAGACTTGCACTTAGCTTGAAAATAGGGCCCTAAGAGATACATATATTCCTCATAATATTGTCCTATATGTTCACCCAGTGTTTTGTTTTACCGTGTGGCACTGGTGCAATACGTTTGTGAATTCACGTGTTCATGAGCACCTGCCTTTCCAGGAATCTGTGACGCTGTGAACGTGTCCAATCAAAGTTGTCAGAGTCATAAATTCTCCTGGTGACAGAGCGCTGAAAGAATGTGTTTAGAATTTATTGCTCGCTGACAAGCTGGGGCAGCTGCTAAATCATGTTAAAAGGTGCACATATGCGCCATCATGGATGTGCTGCTTGTGTCGTCTCTCTATTATGTAAATGTAGCGCCGACTATGCTTCTTTTAGGACAATGCATTTGATTGGGCAGGAGGGCTTTATTCATAGAAGTGAAATTTTTATGGCAAAAATATAGATACTTTCTATACTGCTTATTCTCATTAGAGTCGCAACTGGAACCTATCACAGCTGACATTAGGCGAGAGTATACCACTATTTAATTTAATCAGAGGGTACTTATAGTCGACCATTTACACTCACATTGACATTTCCGGGAAATTTAATTAATTATTTTTTAATGTCATCTACAATTGAATTTTTGGATTGTGGAACGAAGCAGGAACAACCGCGGAAAATGTACGTAAACATGAACAGAAGATTCAAGCGCAACACAGAAATGACTTAGTCGAGATCCAAAACAAAAACCTTTGAGTCTGATGGCAGGTGCTCATGTCCCATAATGTCCTACTAAATAGGACAGTTAGATATTAGCTGCTGTAGCTTTCTCAAGAAGAAAATGCTAGCAAGATCCCCACAATAATATATTCATTTCTGTGTTAGCCGAGAGTGGCCATTGCTTCCTAAAATATCACATGCATGTCCAGTCGCGTTCAATAAAATTAACTATGAAGGTCAAAGTAACTGATTTGCACGTTTCCTTCTGGTGAACCGGGCGGTGAACTTTCACACCTTGCTTGGATTGATCTGAATTTGTTCCTCCACTTGTTGATTCAAGTTACAGATGAACCGGGCGGTGAACTTTCACACCGTGCTTGGATTGATCTGAATTTGTTCCTCCACTTGTTGATTCAAGTTACAGATGAAGATGAGTAATAAAAGAAATGGTCCTCACCTGTTCGTGGCGCTCAAGCACACTGTAAACACGATCAAGGGATCATTGTGAGAGTGCTTGCATAGAACACAGTGCAGTGGTGTGTTGTCTTCCTCATGGCTCAACAGAGTCAAGAATCTTTTGAGCCCTGGATTAGTGTGTGTTGTGATATATACTGGGAAATATAGTATAACAAGTAATGCAATGGTTTTTTTTCTGCTGGAAAAATTTGGCGCGTTCATGAAGTTGTAAGTATTTTCCTAATTTTGTTCCTAAGAAAATTCTTAGGTTGACACTGATCTTACTGACTACTTCATGATGTAAACTCACAGATGGAGGCTATAGAGATAACTGGTAATATATGGGCAACTTGAGGCATATAAATTAGCATTCAAGAACAGCACTAAATTGCTAAACAGCAAAGTAACATTGCGTGCAAGAACACACAAAAATAAACTCATTCAGTTTAAAAATGGTTGTGCTACTATGTTTCTCCAGCATGTCATTCCAAATCTGCAAAAAAAGTATTAGATGGCATATTGTTGTCATGAAAGGTGACGGGGAGAGCTCAATCGGTGCTGGCCTCCGCCACAAAAGTTTTTGGGGTCTGCTGTCTCAAGTTTCAAAGGCTCCTCGAGTTGGGTACATCGATTCATTCAGTTGGGGTAAGTTAAAACAAACAAATATAGCGGCTTTTTTTTCAGTTGAGTGAACATGCCGCTATTTAGGATCTTAATAAATCAGGCTCCAGTTGTCTGTACGAAACTAGCCTCACCCTTATTTTGTGTTTTATACATCAAGCTAAATTCCTGTGCAATTCCAGAGCTTGCATAAGAATAAAGGAAATGTAGGCTGAAGGTTTTCCACACTATTACATAATGGCACATGGCTTTTAAATGAACAGTTTCTTCTAAGAGGATGTGTGCTAAAGAGGAGTAACCCTCTAGGCTACGACGATAGAGCTGCTGAATTTTGGCACCAATACGGAATGTATGTGTGTGCTGGTTTAACCTTTAAAGGGGGACTAAACACAGGCAGTTTCTTTGCACCTTTTTTTTGTATTATTGTTCTTAAGATGAATATCCTATTGTGTTTGTAGAATAAGAATTCATCTGATTAATCCTTCCATTTTATCTAGATCATGGGGCTACTCTTTTGGCCAATCCAGCCTTCTACGTCATGGGATCAAACCCAGACAACACGTACGATTTTTGCCCATCTTTCCCTTTTTTAGGATTTATTAGAATAAGAAATGGCTGTGTTTGATGTAAAGCATACATCTACCTACATTGACAAGTCACATTGGCACCAGTCAGTCAAAACACTGGGACATTTGATCTTTTAACTTTCTACATTAGGGTAGAAAGAGAGGTTGTATCTTGTCAATCGCATGGCACATGTAGACAAACAAACATTCACGCCCACATTAACACCTTCCCAGTTTAGAGTCTTCAATGAAGCTACATGCATGTTTTTGGAATGTGGGACGAAGCCGGTGAAGCCCAAAAAAATCAATGGTCCACATGGCCTACGCCACGCTATTTGAAACCCAAAGCTCCAAACTGTTTCATAGTATTTTCACAAAGAGATAGTTTTAAAGTTGTAGATAATGGATACTGATGTCCCATGTTGTGCTTGCGAGATGTCACATAACTTATACCGAGTAGTCAAAGTAATCATGCAATTGGTGTTCCTCACGCACCATCCCAGAGTCTTGTGACACAAGGAATGGTGTTTAAAGCCTAAGACCTCCAACAAGTCTAGAAGGTGTGTAAATATAGAGTTGTCATTTTAAAAAACGATCAAATGCGTTAGTGTACATGTAGACATCCATCCTTCAATGCACTTGGGGTAGATGTACTTAGGTATACTTAAATTAAAACTTAAAACTATGCGTGTGTGTTTTCCCTGGTACAAGTGTATTGTTGACACCCTGGCATGTTTGTCTCCCTCCTTTTAGGCCAGCGCAGAGTGATGACGAGACAAGGAAACCCAGATCCTGTTTCAGGGTGGATGGGGCTATAAGAGGGTGAAGTGCACTCTGGAGCAAACATGCTAAACGAGACTAAGGAAGTCGTGAGTCTTTCTGACGGCGGAGGATGGTGAAAGAGTAGATAAGGTTGGTCCAACCGAATACCACTTGGAGTCATGATAGCCGCTCGGAGCAGCGGAGGCGGGGTCGGGGGACACCAGCCTCCCCCAATACACCGGGAACACTCTGTGAGCTCTACCGGTGGGACAAAAGGTCACGGTAACTCCACCGAGGTCAAGTGCAACGCCTACTCTGGACGACAGGGAGCGCCTCATCAAAACAGAGCAGCGGTGCTTAGAGAGATGGAGAGCAATTGGTACCTGAAAATGTTTGGACTGCGGAAAGAGGAAACGGTCACTCATAAGACGGGTATGCCCTACAGGTGAGTACCTACAATACACATTCCGTACTGGAAGAAAAAATAATGGGTGGAACATCCGATAGACTACACACATACACACAAATCTGAATTGATTATTAAATTAGACATAAGACAAGGGGGACAAGTGTGTGCGTGTCTGTGTGTGGAGCATGTTTGAGATGATATCCAAAAGTGATATTATAAACTTTGGTCCACCTCAATCATTCTGACTGGCAAGGTAAAAAAATGCTGTTTTTATCTAGTGTTTTTGTAAGAAAAAGAAGCTAGGTGAATAATTGTCTTTGTTCAATAAGTTTTCCTGGGTCATTCCTCTATTTGTGTACGGCAAGAGCACACGCTTCAGCTCGCTTCCTAATTGGCTATCATGTTCCGTCTCACTTCCCAATTAAAAAGTCTGTAGCTCAGCCAAACTTGGCCTTGACCACACAGAAGGATTTGCGTTTGCAAATATAGAACAGGGTTAACAGTTACAAATAGCAGTTCCAAGTTTTCTGAGCAGGGTGGGGAGAGAGAAAAATCTTTACAGACCCCATAACCACAGGATAGTAGCTCAAGATCATCTTTTCGAGACAGTCAGTAATCTGTCCTTTACTGGCTTATTTAGAAAAGCTGAATTTTGGTCTGATTGTTCCTCACTTTAGCTGATAGATTTGCCAAAGTATTTTTGGGCAAGGCTGTCAGGCTGGCCCATCATTTAATTTGTGAGTGTTGTGTGTCGCCAAAATCGGACCCGACTTAAGGATTGTGTCACCTGATCTCGCTCTGTTGCTAATAGGCAGCATTCGTCCCGCTGCATTTGACCGTGTTGATGTTGCTTAACACCATGGCGACAAAACATATTGAGGTGGCGGAAGCGTGGGATTGCTTACCAGTGGTGACGTCGATTCAGAGATGCTGATCACAACCTCAACTAATGAAATTCAGAATATAATAGTCATTATCTCATGTCTTTGTTTTCTCACTTGTAGATAATGTGGGTCCCTTCCCTTCTTCCCACACTCTGTTTTTTGTTGCAAACTCTTAATCGCTCTGTGCCCCTTAGCAATCATCTAAGCTTAAAACCCCACATTCATTTTTGTCTCCAATGGCCTTCCCTCTTTCATAGTTCTCTTCTAATTTTGGCTCTGTTCACTAACTCATTTAGAAAAAAACTGAGATATCAAAATAAACTTAAAGGTGCAATAAAAACCACATCTTTTGGCACATTTTATATTTTCAAAAGAAGAAGGAGGAAATCGATCTACCACTTAGCCTTTAAATATATAGTTTTCAAATTTTATGTCTATATTAATATCTTGGGTCGTTCAAGGCTACCTTAGCCGACTTTGTCTGAAAGTCAATCACAATCAGGGCACTTATAGCGACAGCAACCATTCTCACTCACATTCACACTGTCACTGAGTGGGAATTGGATATATGCTGCCTGCACATAAATCAGCAAAGTGAAACATTACACCAAGAGGGACATTTTTGGAAGTGTGTTTCTTTCTTTAAAACGTTGATGTCATATTGAAAGCAGTGCTTCAGATTCCTCCATCAATCCTACTCAGCCAATTCCAACTGAATGGAGGAGTGTATTTAGTCATTTAGGGGCCCAAGGCAAACCCAATCATGTGGCAAGCACATCCTACGTGTACTATAAAGATTTTGAAAAGGAATCTTTATGAGTGTGAATTTGAGAAAATGCTCCAATTTCCTATGGTAAAACAATCCTGTGACGAAAAACGTTCCTAATCCAGTTCATCGCTCCTGCATCCTTTTTGGTTGACACTGCCAGTCGTGCGACTGTACAAAAGGCAATGTGGTGTCACCATGAAAAAGGTTGAAACCTTTGCACTGCTTGCGGTCCTGTTGCTTTCTTGTCTTCCGCGCTCCACTGGGAAAACCCTAGAAAAACCTTATCAAGGAGGGACGGCGGAGCAATCCAAATTATTCCCATTAATCGAGTATAGATTAAAAAACCGGGGCAGAATATAACCACAGATTTCCCAGGGATCTTTAAGTGAGCTGAAAATAGCTTTTGTGCCTTGTCCCCCAGGGTCAAGAGCAATTCATGCTAGTTTGATTCTAAACATGAATGTATGATGGACTCGACCGTTTCATTTTTTGGGTGAAATTTGTTCAGATTGTATTTTGTGCACATACATTTAATCTAAATTGAGATTGTTCACAATCATAGCAGAGTAAGAGGTTGTCGGTTTTCCATTCTTTTTTTATTTACAAGTTTTATTTTTATTTTTTCCTTAAGGGTCAATTTATAGTTCGCGGCTGAAAAAAGATGTAGAAATGGTCTGAACAAGGGTTTACTTTGGGTGAGTGAAAAAATAACTTTGCAAAGATCAATAATAATTGGATAGCTTTTAGTTTAAGTGTTAAAAATATGATCCCTACCGTGCTCTTCAGCATCATGCGAGTTTAGATCTTCAGTGATAATAACGTTGGGCTTTAGTCATAAATGTAGGCCACCACATTGGTTTTAAATAGGAGCAGGACAGCCCCTAAGGGTTGGAAACTGATCACTGGCTTAATTATTGCTGCCATAAAGCCGGCTGAAATAAAAAGAGTGTTCTCATTTAAGATCATTATATACTAAGATGATTTCACACTAAGGAATCTGGTAGATAGCGTGGAACATACAGTAGCTTTAGACACAGCTAAATACCATGATATTAAAAAAAAAGTAACATTTCCCCTCTTGTGTTACCACTCAGCTCAGTTGCTCTTTATCAAAAATATGCATGATACTGTATGAGTTTCATAGTTGTATTGGGAATGAGTATGTGTAGGTGGTGGGGCACAGAATAAAAGCTTAATTAGTCTCATGGAGCATGAATCTGATGTAGAAAGAATAATTAAAAAGAGGATATAGTTATGATTCAGTTCAATTTGATTACAGAATATGGCATATTGAGGCTGGGGAGTGGGAGGTTTTGGGTTTCCCTGCTCCCCTTGTGACCCGACCCCTGATAAGTGGTAGAAAATGGATGGATGTTACAAGAAAAGTGATATTCAGCAGAAACTATAGAAAGTTCACACAGTGAACAAATTAAGACCCCAAGTCATTACATACTACCCAGGTGCCGTTTATTTCTATTCACTACCTTTTATTAATTTAAATAGATATGACAATGAGTGAAAGGTAACAGGCCGTTTTCCCCCACAGCCCTATCTTCTGGGTCTTTTGTGACTCTGTCCCACTTGCTGCAAACACAAAATAACCACTGGTGTCTATTCTTACAACTGTAAACACAGTCAGTCACGTTGCATAAGCTCAGCTGACATTATTTCTGCCAGGCAGGATCAATTTTTCCACTCTTCTTACTGGACAATCGACACAGCTGCCCCTTTGTTAGGCTTGAAACCACTGAGTGACTGAGATTGTGTTTAAGGTGTAATCTTTGTATGTGAGGAAAAACGTCACATTTTATTTAATTATTTTCCTGGACTTACCTTTGTATCACAGAAGCAAATACACATTTTTAAAAAGGTTTTATTATATGCATTTTCAAGGACTGTCATGCAGACACACTGCTACAAGTTGTCAGAGTACAGTTTTTATAACAGTATTGTCCCCTCAATATTGTGCAACATTCAACCATTAACGTCAAAACCCTTGGCAACAAAAGTGAGTACACTTCTGAGTAAAATGCTACTATTTTTTCTTCCCAGTGCCATTTTTTATTTTATTTTATTTTATTTGAACAAAAATCGGTCAAGTCTTTTACTCAAGGAGATGACACAATCTTAATTAAATATATTTTTAGTGTTTTTCAGTATCGGTATTCAATCTTTTAAATCTATTTTGACTGGCAACATTCCTGCGGTCCCCCCCTTGCTAAAATGATTATGACAAGAATCTGCGAAACAACAATTACAATTTAGAATTCCACATTTGACATTGCGTGTCTGAAACCAAATCTCATTTGCAAGAATGACATTTGTCCCAAGTCGTAATCCTCTGGGGAACCAGACATGATTTCATTGTCTATTCCCAATTAGAGGTCAGAGGTGTGAGACTCCATGTTGTGCAAGTGTGTGTTTGTGTGCATGTGTGAGACAGTGAGAGAGAGAGAGAGAGAGGGGGGGGGGGATAAACAGAGCAGAGTAGAGGCTTCCCCCATGATATTTTGTGGTTCACTTCATTACAAAAACATTGCCGCCAGACAGTGTGCAAATGCGCTGAACATTCTGTGCTTGTCTGTATGTGTGTTATCGTAGTGTACTTTGTTTAGGAAGAGGAGAGATGGCGGTCTTTGCTGAAAAAAACCCCAACGAAAACAGGCGTAGATGAAAGCAATAATTTAGATTGGGGGTGAATATGTGTAAATAATAATAACACCTTCAAGAATGGCGCATTCCAGATGAGGAAGCTGAAAATGGGTAGAGGAAATGCTGGAGGAGAGTCAAGGGAGGAGATCAGGAGTAAGTGACAGGGAGGGAATACTGGGACACAAAAGGGGGATGATGGAGGAAGCGAGGGTGGGTGAGAGGATGAGAGGAAGTAGGAGAGAAAAGGGGTAAAAGGATAGCGAGAGAGATAGAAAGAAAGAATCAAAACAGAGTGAGAATGAAAAGGGGAGGGAAGGAGTGAGGGAGAAAGGGAGGGTGGAAAAAATGTCCCAGATTCCCAGACCGTTTAATAGGGAGCAAAAGCAAAGTGTGCTTCTAATGCAGACTGGCTGTGCAGGGGGCAAAGTGACAGTGTGTGTGTGTGTGTAAAGTGTTGGGCGTGAAAGAGAGCACAGAGAGATAGAGTGCATCTATGTGTTGCTCTCTTCATCTGCATGTGCATATTGAACACATGTGACAGCCCTCTTTGGAGGGGCACATGTGACAATCAGCAGCTTCATTATGGACTTTTTCCACATAAACTGGAATTTTTGGCATTTCTTCCTTTGATTTTTTTTTTTTCCCCAAACAAGAGGATTAATCGATGTGGGAATACATCCAAAGACACATCACTCACTTTGCTTTGAGCCTTACTCACATGCCCACCGCCGTGTGGGCGGTGGGCCTACCTGGATTATCCTCAGCGTGCGTGTTAGTGGGACCCGCTCACAGCAAACTTGGTTGAAGGACCGGATCAAGTGAGAAGATGTATCTGTACAAAGCGACTTGCCCGGATATCCCCAACCCCAAGCAGAAGGCGTCCAGAAGGCAGAGCACGGTCCAGCAGGCCCAAGGCCTTGGTCAGGGGAGGCCGGTGGGTCAGACGTGTGCGGGATCGGGCCAGCGAGCATGCGTGCCTCTCATGCTGTGGAGCGCCAACAAACCGCAGAATACCAGAGAGCTCAAAAAGCTGGAGGAGTTTCTTAACTTCCACTCGCTGTCGCTGCACAACTCCATTAAGAGCCAGACGGGCATGGCGTACAGGTAAACCCCCGTGCGTGTGTTTATGTGTGTGTGCGTGTGTGTGTGCAGAACCCTTAAAATGTACTGTTGCTATTTCTGAAACTCAAATACTCGTTGCGGTTGCAACAGATGGTGGTCTCCTTCCGTTGGTGAATCCAAAGTGTATTTGCTTATTTATATGCATTGATACTTGCGCCTCAGAGGTTGCACTTGTTAATGTTGAGAGTAGTTGACATTGTTTTGTAATGACAAGGGAATCTGTAGTGTGGAGTTTTACTATGGAAGGGGGGGGGGGGTGTTCCCCCCAATCCACTGTAGAAAATTAATGATGAATGGACAACAGCAGTTCTTCCACTAAACCAATCTATAGTCCCATATGTCTATTTTTAAATAGAGATGTTTGATCATAGCACCACAAGGAGTATTGATTGATCCCAGAATGAACCGTCCAAAAGTCCACGTTTTTTATTATTTTTTATGTTTGAAAATGTATGCTTCATTCTTTGGAAGGAAGATGTAGCTTGTCTTAAACATGTAACTTCAGTATTTCAGTTGAGTACTCACTGTCTTAACAAATTATTCAAGATGCATACTGTAGTGCCGCAATTACTCCATGCAAATGAGCAAATTATGGTCATTGTTTTTTACTCCATGCAAATGAGCAAATTATGGTCATTGTTTTTTTTTCTCTTTTTTTAATCTAAATCCATTTTATAAAAATGTAATTCTCAATACAAACATGATACTCTTATATGGGTTAAATATCTCTGACATGCTAATTAAGTGAGGTAACAGAATTAAGCACAGATCTAAATATGATGCAGCAGTGCAAAGTGGATCCACAACAATGAACACATTGTCAGATTTATAACTGTGACAGCGTCAATTCAAGTGGAACATCTTTGTAAAAGCAAAATATTTGATCCAGCTCTTGTTTGTGGTCTCATGAAAGTGCACATGTGGCTAGATTCTTGACTGTATCTTTGGAATAATAGCATTTATATTTCAACATATTTAAAGTATAAAGCTACCTAGAATTAAGAGTTCCGTACACTATAAAACCATGAATTCCTAACTAATATGTAAAAAGATATAGCAACACTTGATTGATCAACACAATAGTGGAAGGAGAGTTGTGCTGATAAGACAGGTGCTATTGACAATTGACATAAATTTGAAATGAGACATGAAAAATAAACCATCAATACGACTTAGGAGCACAAGAGACACCAGCTTCTTCTTACATCCAGTCATCATGAAACAAACAATCTATGCGAGGAGCCCTATCTACTGTTTCTGTTCTTAATTCTCCCAACATATTTGAACAACTATCAATGAAGGGAAAAATAACTTGACCTTAACATAATCCATTGTTGTGTTGGTGCAAAAGAAATGAGAATCTGAAACCGCAAAGCCTTCCATCGCTGCGCTGGCAAGCTGTATTCCTTTTGGCTCGACCTGGCTTTAGGAGCTCATATGGCCGTGCACCGTTAGCACGTAGCCCTGGGATCGTGGCATATGTGCGTTCAGGAGTGTGTACGGCATATGTGTTGGAAAGCTTATGTTCAATTCCTTGTACTAATGTATGTACGGCATATCACAAAGCAGCTGCATTCCCCAAAGGCTTGTTTGCAATTCACAGAAACTTTGTGGAACCAGAGTGGATGTTGATCTATTCATGTTCATATATAATAGTATATATATATATATATATATATTTATATATATTCTTATTCTTATTCTTATTTGCATATATGTATATATATATATATATATATATATTGATGCAAGCTTTATTTATTGACTGTAATATATTGATATATATATATATATATATATATATATATATATATATATATATATATATATATATATAGCATCAATTCCCGAATTCCTCCTTCATAAAGCTTGCAGTATGAAGTTCAACAAGCGGTCCCAACAGTACATAAAGAAAACGAGAAGATCAGAAGATCCGATTGGTGTTGCAACTCTTTTGTTAGAGGTTCCACCATAGTTCTCTTTTAATTTGATAGATATGTGTCAATTATTTCTATACATATAGGTCAATTGCAAGGGGATAATTTTACGCAATCAAGTGGCACTCAGTATTCTGGGTTACTTTGTGTCGCTGTTATAGGAGTGACCGAAAAGGGATGTAAATTAATTAAACAGCTGCATAAAGATAGTACATCCGCTTTTAACCAAAATGCTAATAGATGCTCAAATTAATGCCTGCAGCTTAACATTTAATCATGCCAAATTAAAGTGGACACCAATTCAATCAAGTTGCTGACATGGCTTGATCACACGCACGATATGTTTGGAAAAGGGAGCCTCATGTTAGTAAGGGCCGTGACATTGAGGGGATATTTAGACCTCTGGGGTGCACTTGGTGACATTAGAAAGCATATGTCATGTGTTCACGGATGTGTGTGCGTGTGTGTGTGCGTGTGTGCGTGTGTGTATGTGGTGACAATCTGGATGGTTGTCAATCCATCAGATTAAATGAACTGTGCTGACAGAGCAGACAGAGTGTGAAGGTGACAGCATTAGTGTCATTTCAGTGGGTCTGTCTCTTTGCTACTACTTTGCTTTCTGTCTTCTGTCATTTAAGTATTTATAACTCAATTCACAAGTTGTAAATGAACAAAGAACGTTTTCCAGTTGGATTAGTTTTTCCATCTAGGTGGGACAAAGTAAAGATGATGTTTTAGCATGAGTCAGACTTGCTATTGAATTGAGCAAAGAAGTAAAACACTTTTTGTCGTACATGACGGAAAGGTGTAACATAATAATTATTTCTCATACTCTAAAGATATAAATAAATAAAGTTGTGTAGTGTAAACTCAGTTCCAAACATCTCATAGCTGAAGTATCTTTAGAAAAATGTGAATGTCTGGTACTTGATCCAAGAAGAGCCTTTGAAATATTTGGATCTCGAGCTTTACTTTTCCTAATCTCCTTTTTGGCGAGTCCAATAGGGGCCAGTGCCAATATAACCCCTCACTCAAATTTAGAATAGGCCAAGTCGAGGCTCCAAACATTTCTCAAATTCGCTTTGATTGAGACTCATTTAAGAACCTTTTGTTGTTGTATTAGCTTTGTTTCTAAGTAGGTTTATCTTTGCATTACAGTACACACCCCATTTTCAGTTTCACATGGCACGTCCCAAGAGTCTATGATCTAAAATCCATCCATCTTCCATATTGCCTGTCCTCATTTGAGTGGCGAAAAACAACAAAATAAAACACGCGCCTTCAATTAACTTACCATATGGAACGTGCCATCTCGTTTGATTATTATTATTATTATGCTAGGTGTGAGTGCGAATGGTTGTTTGTCTCTGTGTGCCCTGCGATTGGCTGGCAACCGGTTCAGGGTGTCCCCCGCCTACTGCCCGATGAAAGCTGGGATAGGCTCCAGCACGCCCGCAGCCCCCGTGGGGACTAAGCGGTACAGAAAATGGATGGATAATTATTATTTCTTTTCCATAGACAGAGTGGTATCAACAGTTTTGCCTTTGGGTGTACATTACACTAGTCAACTTAAAAGTTGTGCAACTTTGGAGTCGTATTTTTGATCAGTTCCCAGTTGTACAAATTCAGTGCAATTGAAATAAGCAGCATAATGAGTTATTGGTTAATACTATGTTTGCCTCATGAGTTTGAATGCGTCTTGCTGTCTAATGTCATCAAAGCTATAGGCTCCATCTCTCCTGCGACTTGAATGAGAAGAGTGCAGTATAAAAATGAAATGAATGGGTGTAATTAAGGTGTCACGAGCTCAGTCTTTCTCTCCCGGCAGAGATGTATAAAATAATTGCTAATATATGTTATTGAAAGGGCAGAATCTTTTAATGGTTGCCTGAGGATAACATCTTGCTGCCCTACACTGCCCTGAGAAAGGATGGCATTGTGCCGAAGTAAAACTTGCACGCACACATACTTTAATTGAAATGCTTCAGCTGCTTCAAGGTGACACTGTATCCTGCAGATTTTGGCAAATGACGCCTACAGGCTACAGCTCCCTGCCAAAAAGTGCACATAAAATCAATATAGTGAGGGAAGATGTCTCATTTTGAGCGATAAAGCAGAACATAAGTGGTGCCATTAAGAAGGAGGGAAATGGAGAAGAATATGTGGGTGCACATGCTCACTGGGATGCTTTACACATTACATAGAAAACCTCAAGTATCTACAAAGCAGATTGACAGGGCTGCTTGTTGCGAGACTTGCCGTTAGAGGGAGCCGTGGTCTTGCGATATGCTATTGATGCTTGAGTGTGTGCTTGTGTGTGCATGAGCAGAAGAGTGTGAGATTCAACAGCAGTCTCTGTGGACACTATCACTTCCTATGATTAATTTTAAAGGTGGATCTAAAATTAACACTGTGACAAATACTAGGTCTACTGTTACTACTAATAATAATAAATTATATTTATAACGCACTTTACATTCGGTAAGAGGTGAGTTTTAAGTCCAGTTTTGAAAGAGTCAGTGGATTGGGGTGCTCTTAGGTGGTCGGGGAGGGAGTTCCACAGTGTAGGGGCTGTATGGCAGAAGGCCCGGTCGCCTTGGAAAGCTTGGTTTTAGCTTGGTTACTGCACAGACATCACCTTAAACAGTATTGTATATTTCCCAGCAGTGCTTTGTCAGTGCTCGTATTGATTTCCAGTCATCTAATGTCAACTCCTGATGATGCATGGGATCGGTCTCCTGGTGTTGTGTGTTTGCTCGGAGAAGAGTAATTGTTTGAAAATGAAATTCTTAAAGGATGCCGGTGTGCTCTGCTGGAGTGTGACCTATCGTAGATTGAAGGAAGATCTTTCAAGTCATGATTCAAGAGAAAATAAAAATACCCTTCCAGAACACAATTCTGCTCCCTGAAGCTAGTGTGGCTATTTCCCTCCCAAGGAAAATTTTGGTTTTAAGTAATCGTCCCCATATTGCTCTGCTTGCTTCCTCCTTTTTTCTGCATCTTTCCCTTTTGAACTTTCCATTATATGGCCATACATTACATTGAATGGGTCACTGTGTAGCCTTACACGGATACAAAGGTAAGACTTGTATCAGCACTTTAGTTCTGTCTTTCCAGACTGCAGTAAAAAAGCGCCTGTGTGTGCGTGCATGCGCGCGCGTGTGTGTGTGTGTGTGCAATTGGATTGAATTGCTCTGTGTTACAGTATTATAACTTGTAAGCAAAAGCTACAATGTTTTCCCTTCTGGCCTATTTGAAGAAGAGAGTGACAAATCACCTCAACAAACTGCCTATATATATACGATCCTACAGATATTGTACAGACATAATATCGTACCATTCACACACCGTGACCGCACTTTGGTGCAGCATTGCAGTGTGGATGCAGCAATTTGGGACTGCTCACTACAGTCCTCCAAAAGCAAAGTAAACGGTAAAATGTCAGAAATCAAACTTGAAACTGCTTCCCAAGATGATCCTTGAATATATCTTCCATTTTCAAACAATGAGTCACCAACCACTTAACCTTCCTGTTTTTGTAGGCTTCAGCTTGACCCCAATTAATTTTTAACATTTATTAATCAATGATCTGCATCAACACAAAATGGACATTATGATATAATTTTCATGATCTGTTGGCCTGTAAAAGGTTCATACATTGTCGTCACATTTTCAGTTTGACCCCAGATTGTTTTAGCTGTATAAAATACACACAAAATACTGTATATTACAAAATAATAATAAACAAAAACAAAGTAACTTTTAAACAAACTTGACCGAAGTGTTTAAAAGGAGGTTAGTCAATTTTAAACAGCAAGTCAAATAAAAAATATTTATACGCCTCAATATAGCCAAACACATTCTGATTAATATTACATTTGTGGAATATAAATTAAGCAGGAAAATCCATCCATTTCATCCATCTCATTGATGCGGACAATGCAAGTCAGTCAGGCGAGAGATACAATCCAATGTTCCACTGAACATCCCCGTCAATGACGGAAATTCCCTTTCTGTGTTCAACCACGGCACAAATCCCCGTGCACATCCCGGTGTTTAAAATCAGATACATCCAAGTGCCTTCATCGTCATTTCGAGGTGCTGACTCCTTCCCCTCGCGCTTGTTGATAATTAACAGAGCCAATGTCAAGCACCTGTAATTGATATGAGAGCTACCCTTCACACTCACTTTATAGCCTCCCATCAACTTGGCGTGGGTTTTATTTTCTGCTCTTTCATGATTGAAGTAATTCTACCGTGGCCAAATCTCAACAGATTCCGCTTCCGGTTCATTGAAACTTCCTTGGACACTGGAATAGAAGCATTTTTTTTTTCTGCCGGTCCCCCTCCCTAAAATTACCATGCAATATATTTATACCTATTCACAAAATGTATTTTTTCTGAAAAACAAAACACAACTCACAAAACTCACCCTACAGTTCACACTAAGTCATGTTTAACCAACACATCACAATGGATAGGAATTGGACAAGAAAATAATATTTCTATGCCCAAAGGGCGCATCCCCAAATGCCGAGGTACGGGTTTACCAGTGCACACTCTCGCAAAATACCAAAATAAAGAAAATTCTACCTATGAGCAGTTAGATTGGGATTTGCACTAGACTTGCACTCAGAATGAAATTAGGGGCAATGGAGTTGAAAAAAAAGTTACCTTCAGAGTTACAAAAAGCAAATGGTACCAATTCACTGAAATGGCACAAATTCTCTGAAGGGAACAAGAAATATTAAATTGCAAAACGCGGTACGGTATTGTACTGAAAGCACACATCTCTAAATTCAAATATGCGCATATCATGTACTGTAAAATCCCAGAAAAATGTAATTGCTTAAAAACTCTATTATCTAGGTGGATCGCAACAATAAGCCAATTGTTAACATAGATGATGATCCAGTTTTTTATTAATGAATGTGGATCAAGCATTTCAAATGTATTCATTTATTTATCATTCATTATTTTAGTACTTACTTTTTTAACTTTGCTGCTAGAGTCCATGTGTGTGTGAGTGTGTGTGTTATTCAACACTGCATGACAACAATAAAAGTTGTTCACCAGAAAAGTCTTAAAATTTAAAAAGGGACGTAAAAAACGATTAAAGCCAAATGGGGTTTCTGCCATCTGGCAAAAATGTACTTGCCAGTGCGTGATTTTATTCGCTATGAATTTTCTGCTCTGTTGAAGAGAACTGCTACTGTATTCTTGGGCACTCGCACACACACACACACACACACACACACACACACACACACACACACACACACACACACACACACACACACACACAAACACACACTTCCATACTGTTTCCATAGCAATGCTATTAGCGAGATGATACCTTTCAGTGGTTGTTGCCACTCTTCAGCGTCGAGTGTCCATATCTGAAGAGTCTTAAACTGTAACGTGGGAGTACATCCTCATTAGGCTACATTGTCCAAATTGGATAAGAACTATTATGGCAAGCATTTGTCATAAATGACACAAGTTGACCTTTTTTAAAAGTTGTCTTCATCTTCGTTTCTCTGCCCACGCAAGTCTAGGTTACTGCAGGAATCAATTCATTGAATGCGTTCCTAGTGTTATCGTCATCTTTAATATATTTTTATAAGCATCCCTGTACTGTGGCAGAATGTAGAGCAAAACATTTTTGCATCTGAAAAAGAATTATCTTGATCACTATATAAAAGCATTTTACTACCAATTTGGATGGATGAAATAGGTTTATGGAAATAAAGTAATATATATATATATATTTTGTTCAAGTTATTGAACATACATAAACATATGGCGGATTATAGGCCTGGGCTCGTTTCCCTATTTTTTAATTATCGTGAGAAATCATTAACATGGTCGGTGTTTTCACATTATTTATTTATAATAACATATAACAGTAACATTATTAAAATTAATGTGAGCAAATTAGTTATTTCAGAAGTGTGTATCAAACTGGTAGCGCTCCTCATTAGCCCAAAAGTAACTGTGAGATTTAAATAGATTTGTGGGCCCTGATTTGCCTCAAAGCTATGTTTGAATAAACCGTCGGCTGTTTTTTAATTTATTCAGGATGTGTGACAAGACACTATTTTTATTCAAGAAATTCTCTATTTCTGTTAGGGAGCAATGTAGTTCAATTTTAAAGGTTAATGTCAATATAAAGTACAGGATGCTTTTTTTTTGCTGTAGTTTTTCTTTCCTTAACACGAGTCATTGGTCAACCACTCAAGATTAAAAACTTCAATTTCACGCTGAGGTGTACAATTTCTTCCTAGCTTTTGTCATCTTTCTTTCCACTCGAGAGTGTCTTACAGCACCTGCACTTTATTTTTCATTGCCTTGCTCTCTCCACCTATAGTATTTATTAACTTCTCAATTTGTTGCCTCTGTATGAAATGAAGCACAATTACAGTCTATTAAACCCAATTATGCAGCTCAGTGAAGAGTCACCGTACAATTTACTCACTGTACTCTGGCTGACTAACATACTGAGTGGGTAGATGGTGCTGAAAATGGGTGAGGCTCACTACAGACACATGGGATCATAGCCTCATAGCTTCCTAAAGCCAGGACCCATCACAGGCTTGTTATAACTTTGGCATCCACGCCACACAGCGTCTTGGCTGTCACGCTTCAAATTGTCCGTGATTAAATCTCCCCCGGAGTAATGCGTGTCATCATTTACATACCTTTGAGCTAGCCAGGATGCATGCCCTACTAATAATAGATTATTGCAGAGGTGATAGTCATATACGAAGAAGGAACCTTCATTCCATGAGTCTGCTCCATAGTCGTAGGTCGACATGCTGATTACATGACATAGCTGCATTAATGACACGATTATGACAAGTGGATTTGAACTGCAGAGGCGTAATTTGTACACGAATCAAGGCCATTTCTTTTTTTATTCTTGACTGTTGTTGAGTGACCCTCGTGAAGATAAAGCGGTTCGGAAGATGAATAAATGAACGAAGATGAGATTGGGTGAGTTTAAATACTTAGAGATTGGTCATGCAATTGATGTCAGCGCCACAAATTGTCAAAGAAAACAAGTAACCCATGGGGCATTTATATCAACAGCTTCGATCCAGTCATCTTCAAATGCAGCAACCCTTGAACAATTTATGCATTGGGCAACATTTAATTCCAAATGCGTTTCACTTGAAGCATTACAGCAGTGTCCACTCTGAATGCCAAAACCCCCTTCACCCGTACAGCTGCCACAACCGCTTCAGTCCATAGCTCAGCGTGAGAACAGTTCAGCCCTTTGGGCAGTTTGCGGTCACATGACACACGGCTGATGTTGCCCTGTCTGCTTGTGTCATAAGACCAAACTGAGAAAAGGCATAATACTCACCAAACTATATGGATGCCCCGCCTTTCCACAATTTATTGCAAAATTCTAGAATTTACTTAGCACTTGGAGGATTTAAAAATCATACTATTGAAGCAATATAACGAACCTAATAGGTATGACGGGTAGATTGAAGTGGGACAGCATAGCCATCTCAATGACATTGTGAATTATATTTACATGAACTGTTTCAGTAGCAGTAATGTCGTGAATGACTCCTGCAGAAAAAAAAGAGGTTTTGAGGGTAATGAGTACAACAGAGTGGAATCATTCTCAGTAAGTCGTGTCATTGGACAATGGCCTTATACTGCAGTGTGTGTCGTGTGTGCTAGTTTTGCGGAGTTATAAAGCAGCCTGACCTCAATGTGTTGCTGTTTTGCTTTGTTAGCTTTGTATTCTACACACTCCAGCACAGTGAGTCGCTCCGCATCCACACACCACTCAGCACTTTTGGAGGGGGGTCGGGAGAAACATAATCGAGGTGGACTAGAGAATAAAGCATGATGGGGTTTAGTGGAATGTATGTAGATGCTTGGGAATTCATACGAAATAGAAGCGATGGATTTAATCCATCTACTGTACATGTGATTTTTTTTTAAGCAGTGCTTGCCGAAGTAGCTCCTCTGAGATAAAAATGACAAGACAAGGCTGAAACAAGGCAAAAACAATGATCTCCTTTCTATATTTAAATCAATGCAAATATTGCAGATCCAAACAATGGGATTTTCTTCATTCAGTTGTAAATCCAGAGACTGAAAGTAAAAAAATACCAAGATACAACACACCATACACCTTGCGGTACACCTCGCTCCTTCCTTTCTTTTCCATTTTTTAATTTAAAGCTTACCATTATCTGCCTTCGCTCAACATTCTCTATTATACTCATTTCCTCATTTCTTTACTGCTTGCTTGATTCACACCCAATTGCAAAACAGCTTCAAACCAAACATTGGCCGAGTCACTTGTTAAAAAAATACAATTTAATTTTACTGCCTGCCGCTCTTTGCCCACAAGAAAAAAAGGAATGTGGTTATTTAAAAAAAAAAAAAAACGCACTCCGCTACATCTCAGTCATTACATGATGGTACAATTAGTTGTGATCCACCTGAGCCTGATTTGCCAGTTGCTTGAAGTCATTTTCTCTCTTCACATTCTGAAAATCCTACAT
The DNA here is from genome assembly GCF_033458585.1 of Syngnathus typhle. NCBI lineage: Eukaryota > Metazoa > Chordata > Actinopteri > Syngnathiformes > Syngnathidae > Syngnathus > Syngnathus typhle. The sequence continues at coordinate 12,235,493 of NC_083743.1, forward strand.
GTTCCCCATTTCAAACCTCCAACTCTTGCCAGTTCACTTTGATTCATGGCTGCCTGTGGGAGTTCTATGTAGAGCATGTATGAGGGGATCGGGAGAGGAAATGATGTTTGCACTGGATTCTCCTGTCAAATTCTGGCTTGTGCAACGTTTCAGTGATTTTTATTTTCAATCATTGGAGGATGCAGTCCATTTTTGCTCCACTTCAAAAGACAGTGCCCACAGTGCTTTTTGTACTTGGAAAACATTCAAAGAGAGCAGGGACAGGCAGCAAATTAAAGTGACTACTAGGGAGAAAAAGAATAAAATTGGACAAATAGAAACAGAAATAGAATGTGAGTGATTGTTCAAAGCTGTAGGGCAGCTGAGGAAAGTGTCACGAGTGAGACAGGTGCACAGCGAGCTGAGGAGGAAAAAGAGGAGTGGGAGGCGCGCTGTAACGCAAACCTTTTTGATGGAGCTGCTGTGGAAAAACAAGAACCAGAGGAAGCACAGCAAGTGCAACATCCGACCTAGCTGCAGGTTTTTTGGGGACAGCGGGAAGTCTGTTTGAAAATCCTGAGTCGGAAACTGGAAGAAGTGGAAGTGAGTTGGTAAAGTGCTGATGACATCGATGTAACCGTGCACCCTGGTGGGACCTCAGCGCGACTCCCCCACCCCCATCTTGTTCCCTCCTTCCACTCTGACCCTCTCCCATTCACCCTCCTCCTCTCTCATACACCATCACACGTTCCAGAGTGAGAGCAGCACGAGTGCAGCATCTCTGCCTCTCTCTCTCTCTCTCTCTCTCTCTCTCTCTCTCTCTCTCTCTCTCTCTCTCTCTCTCTCTCTCTCTCTCTCTCTCTCTCTCTCTCTCTCTCTCTCTCTCTCTCTCTCTCTCTCTCTCTCTCTCTCTCTCTCTCTCTCTCTCTCTCTCTCTCTCTCTCTCTCTCTCTCTCTCTCTCTCTCTCGCTCTCTCTCTCTCTCTCCCACTCGCTTGCTTCCATCGCTCCCTCCAGCTCCTCCGATTGACATTCTGCAGCTGGAAGCGGCATTAGAGGCACCAGACTGGTGAAGAGAAAGTCCACCAAGGGGATAACTTGCAGATTGCACAGTAAGCAAATAAGAAATGCCAAGTTTTCGAGGCTGACCTTTTCGTTTCTTTTGCTTCTACAAAGAAAGGCTTATTAGGAGAGCGTTAGAAAAGAGCTTTATGTTGCTTCATCGAGCAAGCTGATGCACATGGAAACGCAGAAAACGAAGACTCCATCTGTCTCCTGCAAAACTTAAGCCTGAACATACAGACTTTTCAAAAGAAGACAGGATCGAAGAGAGTCTGATCTCCCCCACCACTGAGCCCCAGTCATGCAGGTGTCCATCGCCTGCACGGACCACAACCTGAAGCGGGGCAATGGCGACCACAGCAAGCAGAGCGCCACCAGCCCCAGTGTGGTCAACCAAGCCAGGGCCAAGTTCCGCACGGTGGCCATCATCGCTCGCAGCTTTGGCTCCTTCACTCCACGGCACATTTCACTCAAGGAGTCCACCGGGAAACACACGGGCATGAAGTACAGGTGTGTCTTTACCCACCTGCAAATATTTTATGTTCCATTATTGTTTGATGTTTCCGAATGATGAAATAATTTTTATCCTGCAAAAGACAAATTTATCCTTATCATTCCATAACTAACTAAAGGAACGCAAAGCAGTATGGGCTCACTATTTGGCCAGGTCAGTAGCTGTTATTATCAGTATATAACATTTTTGTTGACAAAAAGGAAATGTTAGGAACTTTGAGTTTGGTATTTCACAGATATTTTCAAATGCAACATTGGTTTTAACCACAATGTGAGGAGACTTTAGTGAGGAAGCTTCTCATGTCAAACATGACAAGACTTGTGAATACAAGTTGCCCAGATTGATACCTGATGGTTCTCATTAGCAAGCAACTTTTTTTTCCTCTTTCCTTCCGCCTCTCACCTCATTTTTTGTCTTTCCTTGCCAACACTCTAATGTTCCATCTGCTTTCAAGCACCATGAATGGAAAAGAGCTCATATGCCTCTACTTCTCTCCCACACGAGAAAAACACACCCTCATGCCTTTTTACTGTGCTTGGATGACACAGATCTGCAGCGTGGGCAGAACGTCTGGATCCGATTTGACCTCTGCCAACTTGCCAACTTGTGTGTTTGACTTTCTCGGTCTCCAGCTGAGAATCCTGTGTAGAATGCCGCTTGCATATTCTTATGCTCTTTACAGTGTATTAGTGTGGGGGTGTGACAGATTGCAGATGGAAAGTGATGCTATTAAGGGATTTTATGATTGATGGTGGCGATCAATGCAAATCTTTACTAAGACAGGGAAGGTACAGCGAAAATATTGACATTTGCAGCACATGCCATTGTCCGTCAATTAGTTTTGTTTTCATCTCTCTCTGCTGTACTGATGAGAATTATGCAAAATTCAAGTTCAGTAAGTGATAGCTTTGGAATGCGGGTCATTTTAAGAACACTGTCCGTTTCTTTTAGAACCCTACTCAAGTTACTCAATGTATTGAGAATATGCAAACCGTAATCAGTAATCAGTAATGAGAGCTTTGAGACCATTCTATGGGTTTGGTCAAACGTTCTTGAATTGAAAAAAAAATGCAGGAAGCAAGACAAGACACTTTATTATTTAATGGTGGATCAGACATTGAAAGACATTTATATGGCTACAAATAATTAATTGATCGTCACACATAATCCGAAACTACTGCATTGATTGGCTCACGTTTCTCAACATGGATGTGGGTGACAGATGGGTGCATCATGCTTTTTGTCAGAACAGTCAGCTTTGTCTACAAATATGATTGACACGTATTCTTATACCTGAAGATGTTTCAGATCACACTCAGATTTGTTTTCTTAAATATGAAATCAGACGATTCTCCAAAAAGATGCATAAATGTGGATGTGTCTTTGTAGTAGACAATAACTACGCACTGTCCTTTAATTGGGTTTAGCATATCATTGCAACCCAAGCTAAGGCAAATAAATAAATGCGGTCTACGATTTTAAAACCTAAAAGGAATTCATGACCTCACGCTGAGATCTTTCTCTTAAGGGCCTTTCTATTTACAAAATCTTTAATTGTTCAGACTTTGTGTTTACTGGTCTCGCTACAGGTCAATCTAAGTGGTGGTTAGGTCACTTACTCACACTATTCTTTTCCCTTTCCTTTTCCTTGCCAAGGGTATCTCAGGGGTTCGCAAAACAAATTGTTTTATTTCTTTTCTAACGCGCCAAAATTCTACGAAAAATGCAGATAAAAGTTTTGTGTACTAACAGGGATCAGGTGGAAATATGGAAAAACAAAATCCCGGAAAAATCATAAAATACCCAACAGTCAATAATCTGTCTCGTTACCTGGGGTTCCAAGCATATCATTCACTCGCTCGCTTAGCTACATTTCAGTCATTACATGATTACCCTCCATTGCCATCGTGGTACCTTTGCCATAAGCATGTTAAATTATGATGAAGACTGTACATTGTTTTACATTAATCAGCGTGTATTCTTTCCTTTTGCTGCTTTATAGAAAGCTGTCTGTCAGTTATCCTTATTGAATTTTCTACAATTTGAACCGTAACTCATTTGCAAGGGAGACTTCAGGAGGAGTATGTTGGATGACATCAGTTTGGTTATTTGATTTTGTGCGACTTACCTGTGGGCTATGTAAGCGGTGTTGTCTGAACACCCCCTTTGCTCTTTTAATGCTATTTCAAGGATTTCTGTTCAATAATAAATCACCTTCAGAGCCGTTTCCCCCTTTCTACTACAACCAAAAGCCTGTTCAAAGGGACAATCATCTGACAAGGCCTCGCTTGGAATAAGTGCGCCTTTCCTCCCAGTCCAGTGAGTAAACAGCGTAGCGGCAAGATGCTATTTAACAAGGTGCACTATAACTTTATGGGAGTGATTCTTACACAATCCATCTGACGACAATCAGACAGTGGCTGGAGGAGGTGTATATTGTTAAACACATATTGTGACTGCTGCAGATGGCTTTAATTCCATGGTGGCAATGAAAACACTTAAGATGGGAATCACAGAGTAGCAATACAATATTATTAATGTTTGGCCAATACCAATGGTTGAATAAACGCAGCCAGTGTGAATCCCAGTATAGAACTGGACTCATCTCAGTTCGTGTCACAATAACCTGCACTTTGTAATGTTCACAGTTCTTCGGAAAAGAGGGAATGAAAGCAAAAAAAATAAATAATTTAAACAAAATAAAATTCATATTCTCTTTAACTTTAACACAATCAATTTCAGCATATCAAAGAATAAATTAAACTATGAAACAAACACAACTAAAAGTACATTTTTATACAGTCAAATGGGTAGTCACATAATTTTCTCCCATCATTTGTACATGTTCTACTCAGAATCTTCACATCCTGTTCATTTTGCGGCGAAGCCTTAATGACACTTCCTCTGCTAAGATATTTGCACTGCATAGTAATGCAAAAGGCCACATTAGTGATGCATGTAAATGAGTTAGCGCTTGATATCATTAGCGAAGCAATTGAGCAGCGATGAAAAAGTTGACGGAACCTCATGGACCTTTTCGGCCATATTCTAATAAAATATGGGTGCCGCAATTCATAAAACCACACAACTAACCAAAGCGCTCTTGTTGCCAAGAAATCCTATCCTTTACTTTTTTTGTTCTATCATTCACATCGATGGATTAATATTTGCAGTAGTATTTCTGGTTGTATTCATGTCCTTGTGAGTAACTCGACATTAATGTCAGACATGAGGTCAAAAGAGATGGATGCAATGTGATATGAAGCATCAAATGAGTCATAAATTGCATGCTTCTTTGAAAAGTCTGCATGAAGACATCAGAAAGCTAAAATAAAGAGCATCAAAACGAAGAAGCCTTTGAAAAGATGTTGACGATGTGTTTGTGTATTGGTTTCCAGGCTACATTACAGATAAAAGGACCGGGTGTGTATGCATATGAAGGCCATGTAATTGACTTTCTGTCTCCATGGAGATGCAAATGACAGATAAAACTGTGAGCGGGAGGCTTTCTGTTATGTGGGGTTGTCTCACGTGTGTTTGCGTGTCTTAGCAGCGGTTTTACGGTGGTGTTTGTAGATGTGAGGTTAAGTCTGTACAAATGTGGTGTGAAAAAACAAAACAAAACGAGCTGGTAGGAATTTGTTATTTTGTTCTCAGCCGAGTGAGGGGATTGTGTCTTCTTTTAGAAGCTGCTTTTGTGTGAAACACCCACACGCATCCACACACATGCACGGGGAAATGGCACAACTTCAATTAAAAGGAAATTGAAAAGTGTGCGATTGTAAAATACGTGAGTGAGTGAAACAAGACGAGAGGAAGTGATTGAGAGCTGATAGATATATTCCATCATACTGTATGCCAGGGACCCCCTCAGGAAATTGTCAAACTCCACCAATATTGATTCGGTCTGCTCCCTCTCCACAGTCTTCCCATCTGGTTATGTGTCAGCATTTAAGTAAATCTTTCCAATTAGTAGTTTGACATTGGCGCACTGCTTTTGACATTAATGACACTTCTTTTAAACTCAGGGGATTCACTTGACTTCAGTGAATAGACTTAGAATCTATTGTGATGGGAAATGAAGCTTCAAATTTGCTTTATGAACCAGTTGTATTTTTTTTACTCCTCTAGATGACACTATTGGTTTAAAGAAAGTCATTTAAATTTCATTGAACTCCATGAAAATAAAATGAATGAATTTCCCCATTTAGGATCCATCCATCCATTTTATAAATGCTGATTCCGTTGAGGGCCGTGGGTAGCAGGAGCCTATCTCAGCTGATTATATTGTGGACATGTCAGCAGTCAATTGCAGGGCACATTTACAGACAAGCAATCATTACGCTGACCTCCAAGTCAAGTCAGCAGTCAACCATTTGACTGTTCATCAGCAGAATGAATTAACAATTAATATTGAAAAATGATTGCTCTCTAGGATCACATCCTTGAATCCGCAGGAAACCAACTTCGCATTAGATTGCTCACTCACAATGTTGCCTCTTTTTTTCATGAACCTCTGAAAAGGTGAAGGGCCACCCTATGAGATCCTTTCATTTAATGAATTCAATTCCTGACTGGGGCCACTTAATCACTTTCGGTCAGACTACTTTTTAGTGTTTTAGAGGCTCTGCAAGTCTTGTTCTTTTGCTTCGTGCAGTTGAATCTGGCCTGATACATTCCCCCAGCCACATCCTAACCTATTCTCTGGCACTAAAGGACGTTTTACTTTTTTTTTTTTTTTTTATGTCAGAATACCCTTAGCATGTATCTTGATGAGTTTATCACAGAGACAAACTAGTGGATGCTAACCTGCATGTGGTGATATTGGGACATTAAATAAATAACATTTATTTCACCTTGATAGTTTGAACCTCCAACATCTGTTGCGCTTAATTGCCTTTCCAGTTCTGGCCATCCCACTATTTTTCTCTGCCTCCAACACTTGTGATTAGTGTCGGATACAATTGCATGACAACATAGTATCACATGTTGCCAACTCCAGCTTTATTGAACAACCCCCTTCCTATTTCAAGCCCCCTTACTTGGCCTGTAATTACAGTTCCTTCCTAGCTTTATCCCTTCTCCTGCCTTGATCTTTGGACCCACGACAATGAGATAACGTGTGTTGACAGACCTTTGGGATAAAAAAAAGCAAGAAATGTCTAGAAAGACATAGGAAATAAATAAGGCCCTGGAGATACTGATTTTTTTTTAATTTCGTGACAAAAACGGCTTCATTAAGTTGTAAGCACATTATTAAAGCGCTTGCATGGCCTCATTATGGCCGTAATCATGTTCATTCCGTGACAAACTAATGAGCACATTTGATCAACACCTAGAAAGCACATAAGGGAGGAATGAAGAATTTTCACTATGGTCACTTTTTGACTGCTCTTAACCCAAACATGAAGAGGTACTTTGGTCTGACAAATACTTTAAAGTATGTTGTATTTTATTTATTGTATTGGCTTCTTTGCTTCTCAGATGATTGCACTCAAATGCACTGGATCTCTTAAGATTGTGCAGGTGTGCCTAAAGCTGAGGCTGAAGGAGCATACCTCAGTTCAAACGGGTCAAATCTAAAAGGCTGCAGTGGCTATAATAATGGCTGCTGCAGTGAGGTCACAGCCGAGTGAGCTAGAAAGCGATGTAGTGAATAATGCAGTGGTGAAGCTTAGTATGGTCAGTGTCTATATGAACTCATTAGTACTTTGCATTCATTGCATGCAGCAGACCTCATTTTGATGAGAGCATCCAACGGCATCATTGATGGACTGGTGGAATTTTTAAACAGGATCATGATAGCTCAAGGCATTAGAGAGACCAAAGTATTGGCAGTTTGGGATACTGTGTGTTGTTTGCATCCACTACAAGGGAAAGTTCAAGATTTTTGGAAAATGTAGAGTTGGGCTCTCTTTTGCAGCGACAGTATAAGCGTCCACATTTCTGTCAAGGCTTTGAAATGAGTGTCCTCTTTGCAATTGTCCAAACTGCCCCGTTTCAGAATCAAGTTTTAGGATCCACTCTGAGAAATACAATAAAGAATAAGCGAAAGAAAAGGTTAATCATTAGTTAAAAAGTATAGATACAATTTGTAATACAGATGTGTTTATACCTGAGGGGTATTTCATTGCCACCAAGATTGTGTTAGGTATTGTTTTGATCACTGTAGCGTGTATACCCTAAATGTCAAATGCTAGCCACGGTATTGTAAATCCTAGTGTTTTAAAAGAAGTGAGTGAGCTGTTACAAAAGCCCCAAATATATAGAAGAAGCTAGCGAGCTGTTACAAAAGCCCCAAGTATATAGAAGAAGACGACCGTGTATTTGAATATGCATTATGCAGATAGGAAAATGAGGCCAAGCACTTGCGGGAAAATGCACAAGAAGACAAGACTTACTTTTTGCATATGATTGCAATGTATAGTCATAGACCTAATTGATAAGCATCACTAATTGATTCCCTCTAGAATACTTGGAATTACTGGTTGGTTCAGTGTATTCATCTACTAGCAATATGTGTGTGTGTGTACTATATATGAACAGCAATAACTAATTTCTAGAAAAATATTGTATCCATTCAGTGTGAGTAATTGATTATGTGACACGCACTACTCAATATCCACTATCAGACAATTGTTTTATGTGTGCCAATGTGCAGTATATAAAGGAGTAATGAAAATCCATCCAGCAATTCGGCTCATTAGCTCCTTGGGACTTATTGTGTCTCAACCAGCCACACCAGTGGCCACAAAATCTGCTGGCTCTGACTTTTCTCCAATTCCCATGAGTAGATGTCGCCGATGGCTTTATGAGAGAATGCACATGCTGGTGTTTTGCTCTATGTGGGACATGGGAATTTTTGTAAGCGTAAGCATTTGTCTTGGTAAATTTAACACGGTTTATTAATCTGTTTATACGTGAAAATTGAAAATATTTAATAGATAACGATTGAGAATATGTGCAAGCACAACATCGCTGCATCTGCGTATGTTAATTTTAATATTCCGTCTTCCTTGTGTTCTTTTCATCCGTACTATAACTGAATACTAATTGTTTCATCCTTTTCTATTCTGTTTTGTTTATTGAGCAAAAGTAATAAAACACACAAATTGCAGTGAAAAAGCATTTTGGAGATGTAATGTGTAAGCCAAATGATGAAAGAAATATTATCAATTTGAATAATTGATTAGAAGTCTGTCTAATAGAACTTTGGATCAAAATTGTTTTTCCAGCATGAATGAAATCACATGAATGGATGATGTCACATGCTTTTATCTTTTGGTTTTTAACTGTGTCAGCTGTTTCTCTACATTCGCTGACTACAAAATAAATGAATTCCTGCATAATGGCACAATTTAAATTGAATTGTAAATAAAATATTAAATTCCATACAAGACTAAGATATAATAAATAGATTGCATTCAAACTGGATAGCACTAGTTTGTGAGTTCAATTCCAGATCTGGCCTTCCTGTGTAGAGTTTGACTGCTCGGATAGGCTTCAGCACACCTTGCGATCCTCGTGAGGATAAGCGGTTCGGAAGATCAACCTGCTACAGATGAGTATTCATGTCATTCATGAGGCTGTTGCGATATTATTATTATATTTAAACGCAAAGTCAAAAGGAGCCGTACTATGTTTCACCATAATTGGATCTGACAGTGGAAGTAATATAACATGATAATTTATGTCATCCAGCAGATTGTCTGAACAGACGCTCACATACGGAGAAGTACAATCATTAATCTGCTTGAGTTGTGCAAAATGAAGACTTGTGGATGCTGGGTGGTAAAATAAAAACAATGCAGAAACAACAGTTGTTAAAATTGCATATAAATGTAACCACAGGTTGACAGAGCATTCTTGTTTTTGGCTGGTAAGAATTTGTTGTCTTTAAATTGCAAGATTTCTATCACTTTTTGGCACCATATAAGCCTTGATGATGTCACTATGTAAGAATATAAATTATATGGTGATTTGGAATACAATGTGCGTGTACGTATATATTTTTTTATACAACACCCTATATTCATTGAAAGTTTAAGTGGTAACAAGCATTATTACCAGTGACACAGTGTTTCTACTGTTGAAATTTAAATAACGTGAAAGTGATTTATTACATTCTCACAGTGTTATACTCACTCTGTGTTCTGCTCCTCCGCCTTGCCTCCATTCATATTCCTATCACTTTGAATTTCAATTAGATGTGATCTCCTAAAAGTGATTCAAAAAGAACACTGAATTATATTATATTATACTTATGTGAATACCTTAGTATAGGGTTGAAATGGGATTGGCTATGTTTTTTTATTTTTCTTCCAATAAAGTAGACGTCACTTTTTTTCAGCCATCATGCACTTACTATATTTAATTTTTTTCATCTACTGTTAAAAATAAACAAATATATACTAGTTTATATTTTGTACATCTACATATGTATATCCATTTAGCTATTTGATCACAAGTGTGTGCTAGCATTAGTCACAGAATATCCAACTAAAAGACTTTTGGTCACCGAAGACGGGTTACATTTCTTTTTCAACTGAATATGAATAGAGCAAAAAATAAATAAAAAATGTAGCAGATCAAACATGATCTGAACCATCCACATGATGACTGGCAATTATCTTCACCTATAATGTAACCTATTAGACTGAAAAACGGAGAAAACACTGGACGAAAGACAAAAGTGGCTGTAACTCTAATCCGAATGAAAACAGTTGTGATGAAGCACAATCCAAGGCAAGTGAATAAATAATGGCAAAACCTCAAAACCATGAAAGAAAGGGACAAATGTAACACTCGAAGGAAAATTGCAGTTAAATACATGAGAGACCCTGGAAAATCAGGAGGATTGGCCAGTGTGTGCTGCTACCGCGTATTTGGATTTATTCCGAATCCAAAGACAGAACAAAAGCAATATGTTAAACGGATTAGTGAACTCTAGTGTAGACCACTGAGAAATATGCGTCCTGGTGTGTCATAAAAAGGATATTTTATTTAAGCCTTGGTGGCAACAAGGCTGCGGTTAGCTCGGGGGAAGCAGCAGTCAAGCTGAGCAAACTCGATAATGAAACCATAGGGAGACACTGAGCCAAAAGAAAATCCAGAACCGGGGAGAGACGAGGGCAAGGCGACACGAGCCGCTCAGGGTGCTAAGTAAGGAAGAAAAGTTTACAAGGCTGGTTCGACAACCTTGCGGAGAGGAAGTGGAAGGTCATTTGAGGGGTCTTGATAATTGGAGTAATGCAGCTGTTCTGGATTCAAGCTACATAACGCATTACAGTCATCATATAGAGTAGAACACAACCTCCCACCCACTATGGTGCTCTCAGTGGTTTTATATTTTCAGCAGTTCATTCATCAATAAATGATGAACACGGTATGTTGCAGATGACTGCTTGTAAAATCTCTCGGAAGTTATCCAAGAAAGTCACTTGTATTCGATTCAGGGTTTTAATTAGACCTTAAGGCGCACACCGATGCTAATACAGTATTTTTCACAGATATAATATGATGGTTTTATTCATTCTAAACATATCTGGGGGAAGATTTTCAGATTTGCAGGTCGTCAGTCGGTACCATCCATTTTTTTTTTACATTGCGTTTTATTGATAGCATCAATAGAAAATGGGAAATTTCCAGTATGTACCCTGTGATTGGTTGACAATCAGTCCCAGGAAAAAAAAACAATATTTGGATTTATTTCTTAAACACACAGTGAAGGTGGTGAACGAAAAAATATTTTCTATGTCGTGATTGGTTTTCTTCCACAATTGTTTGTTAATGAAACTGGTTTTTTTCTTTTTTTATGAGCCTTAATTTTTTTTTCCAAATCTCAGTGGTACTGTACGTAACTTCCTGCATCTGTGGCTCACAGCTCTTTGAAACTAGTCTTACTGATGGTGAATACAAGTGGGTCACAAAACAGCTGAACGGAGAGATTCTTACAAAGTGTTTATTTATTGAGGTCTAATCCCAGGATGCATATGGAGCTGACTCAACATGGATTTAAATGAGGGCCAATTCATTTGGCTCAAGAACGATGCCCACTTTGATTCTGGTCATTTAATTGGATGTCGTGGGCTGTCCACACACAGAATAACACACCGTCTTTTCATATTCGGGTCTGTCAATTTCTTCAGTTGTTATAGTATGATTAATGTTTCCTTTCTTCTGTCCTGGACAAAAAGTAAGTCTCCAACTTCCCACTGCATCACTGCTTCTTTTAATTACTGAATGATGCCTGTTGTCAAACGCACGCATGCTTTATTTCATCGGTGGCTGGTGCAATTTATCATTGTCACAAACACTTTTGTTTTGTCACCTCTGCATTTCCTTTTATTTCTAAATCTAGGTACATCAAGCCTGCACGGTATTGACAGACGGTATGACAGCTGGAACTTTGTGATAGTTAAAAGAGCTTTTAAGGTTGTCATCCGCAGTGCACTCAATTGAAATGAATGATGTTGGATTTTGTTTGGAGTAACTCAGGACACAGTCAATGAAAAATAGAGCAATAACATACTCCCAATCAGCAAAGTATTGGTAATTTACCTCAGATGTTTCTTTTTTATTCTCATATGAATGAAGTATACTGTATGACTTTGGCCAATTGACAGAACTATGATCTCATTTGTGGTGCAAGCTAAATTGTGTGGAATTATGATGGTTATGATATTAATACATTTTCTGTGATGATTCACAAAATGTCCACTATTTGTCCGTCAACCTTTATTGTTCATTTACATGGCACTGTATTCAAATGTCAGAAGACGTAACATGATGCATATGGACTTGGTGGTTTGACCGATTGCAGTTTAAGTTAATTGGAATTATCATCCAACGTTATTTTGCTATAAAGCTGGGGAGTAAACCATGCATCAAAAATGGTGAGGGGGAGAATCTCCTTCACTTGCAACAAGAGACAAATCGCATCACGGCAGGGATATATAGAGAAAGTCATTACTGTCCATCATGTAGCAAATGAAGACGTGTTTAGGTAAAGATGAATAGCTTCATTGACAAGGGAGGCTTGTTATGCAAGATCTGTTTGGAAAAGCGATTACAGGGGTTTAAAATTTCAATAAATATTTGATGGCCCAGGATGGCTGCCCACTGTGCGTGCGTGAGTATACATGCGGTGCACTAAGCGGAAGGTGGTGAGTGCGGCCTCTAAGTGTTTGCAAGAGCCTTTTGAGAAACATTACAAATAATGACGACAATGCCTCTTACAAGTGGGGAATCCTATTATCTTCTACCCCATCTTTATCTGCATATCCTCATTGGTCATTAGCTTCAGCGCTGTCGTTCTTCCAATTCTCATCACACCTCTCCTGCTCATGTAGGCCTACTGAACCAATTAGATGACCCAAGAAAATTTAAAAAAAGTTGGAGCACCTCTAATGATACCTCAAAGGTCAAGCAAAATCCCTTCTGTTGCTAGTTGTCTTCTGAATTGTTTATTTCTCACTGAGATTGCGTAATTGAATGGTAAATAATTGCCTTCATATATTAACTTTCTGGACTATCACCCTCTTTGGGTTTGATGTACAATCATTTTCAACTATCACGGGAGTGAGACAGCCACTAACACCGAACAAAAGTACTTGTAGACTGCTGGAGGCGATACAAAATCTCATTAGGTAGGTCTTAGCTACAAGAGACGTGTTGGGCTGTCATGATGTAAATCCATGCGTATCAACGTCAGGATGCGATGGGATTAAACCCACAAACACTGTTTTGCTGCTGGTGTGAATAAGTGTCTTGTGGGGATCTAGTGCATCATCAAAAATTGATTACCGTAGGATGGTTTCATTCGGATGTCCAATTAAGCATTCCGATATGAAATGGCAGTGAAGTCACGTCAGTAATAAATCACTTTAGTGATTTTGACAGGCGAGTGAAAATGGAAGATTGGTGAAAACTCCAATTATTTTGCTGACGGGTAAACAGTTGCTCATTGCAGATGTGATGTTGTCTGATGACGTGAGCCTAATGAAAATCTCGGAATATTGGATTGACAGATATTTCTTTCGTTGTGAAACGGTGTGCATGCAAATGTGTTTTAAAGTACCACTGAGTTAAGTAGTTTTCTTCTGTGCTTACAGAAACCTTGGAAAGTCAGGACTAAGGGTGTCATGCCTAGGACTTGGTAAGTAAATTTCACCTTGCCCTTGTCTCATTCAGTGAATCAAATCATTAAAAATGTTCATTTTGTGAATAAAGAGCTGTAGAATTTCAAAGTCAATTAGGATTAACAAAAATGGAAATGCATAGCAGATTAGGATTATCTAGCGAGGTCCTTCTCTTTGGAATAAGTGTCCCATATCGACCAATACCTTTAACAAGAAAAAAGAAGAGAAAATCCAAATCCATTGGCCATTATGACTGTGACAGCTACCTTGCTTTTGACTTGTTTGCTTCACATTAGTCAAAGTGGTCTGCTTCAATTTGATGGAGCTGCGCAGTACAGAAAAGGTCAACCGAATGGCAGCTGTCTGTCACACGTTGCGCCTTGGCTGGGCACGTTGATGACAGGGCGAGACGGGCTATAGAGAAAAGATGTTGTCGAGATCAGACCGGATGTGTATATGTACATAATTTAAAAATACACAATGGGACTTGTTGCTACAGGGATAGCCAGTATGTTTTCTGCGTCCTGTCAGGGTGCCCTTGTACGAGGCACTAAACGCCCCCAAACTGCTTAGGGGAACAACACAGTCAAGTTGGCCTTCACACTGACATCTTTCCCCTGAGTGCATGCCTGTTGGATGTTTTTTGTGCACACTGCATGCATGATTTTCAACAAAAAGACGACACTGTAAAAAAAAGAAGAAATTAGAGTCGTGCCTCCAACATTGAACGCTCCAAAAGCCTATTGTTAGTTTTTTAAAATGATTTTGATAATATATAAACAATGAATAAAATGTTTTTCTTTACGAGGGGGATTTTCAATTCAATTCAATTTAATTTTCTTTGAATCTTTATCCAGTTTTTTCAAAGCAAGCAACTCAAAAGTTCAGCATCAGCTTTTCAGATGGGCACAGTACTGTATGCCTCTTTTTCGTTGTTGGCATTCTGTAGCTCACTTCTTTTTATTAAATTTTAGTTTAGTCTCTAATTGCATAATGTGAGCCATTCAAGGCTATTAAGATTTCCCAGACAATGAAAAGAACTTATACCACATCCAGCATGAAATGAATTCATTTGTCAAATAGAAGCAACTTCCTTAGTCCCAATAAAACTGCTCCCAATTTAAATGAAATTGAAGTTACTATTTTCAACTCGCGATTGGCCTGGAGTGTCGGATGGTGTTGTTGACAAAATGAGATGATTAGCGTGATCAATCCAAACTTTGCAGGCATCTATCCTTTCAAAGCAATTCAGAACGGCCACTATAAGCTTTGAGCTGCTTTCAACAGATGCTAATTATTTGTGGACTGCGCACATCCAAACACACACAGAGACACGGATTTATAATCAGCATTATCAGGACCATCAGCACTTGTACACGAGCTCATTATTTTTTTCCAATTATGATGCCTACTTGTCACAGAGGAAGGAGGGCTTTAATTAATGCGTGCCATCGACTGATGAATGCTTGCAATATTTTGCTCTGGATGAAAACTCCTACAGTGCAAAAAGGCAGTGAGAGGACGGATGGGTGCTGGGGAGGACAAGTTACTGCAGCTTTTCATCCTCTAATGGACCCTCTCACTCACTGAGCGTGTCAAATTTTCACCTCCCCAAGTTCTTCCCTTTCACGCTCTCGTTTCTGAAGACGCTGACTGGCAAGGTTCGTCCGTAAAATCCAATGAGACTCATTTTACTTCATTAAGCTTAAGTAGGAAATGATATTAGCAACAGCTCCCAGTATGATGGTGTCTAATTATAAAGTAGTTCAAAGTACAACAAAAGTTCTAAACCAAAATAAATGAGATGTCCTGTGAATGTATAATAAGCATAAAGGCCATAATGAATTCATTTGTACTGTATTATCTTATATTGCCTAGTTTATATAACCAAAAAGTCACTGACGTGAGTTGTGAAGTTGAATTTTCAGCCCAAGTGTAACATTATTTTTAAATGGAGTTATGCTGTTTATGTTGCTCTCTCCGCCCACTGAAAGCAGCAGTCGAAATGTAGACAAGGCAGAAAAAAAACAGAACAGTAGTCAAAAGGTGATTCGAATTTTGTTCTGAAGAAGTCAATAAGAATTGTGCAGTGCAGTAGACGGCCCCAAAAATAGATCCAAAGGTTTAGTCAGTTTAAAAATTTGGCATTTGCGATTTTGTATCGTTTCACCCATGGAGATCTGAGGCTGCAATCCTCAAGGAACAAGCTACCACTTCCGGTTTCTGTTTTGTGACTATAACTTGCTTGAATCAGGTGTAAATTTTGAACCCGCTTTCTGACTTCCAATCCTCTCGGTTTCAGGAGCAACCCTCTCAAAGTTATCCGATTTACAGTTGTTGCATAGCAACCTAACGTTCATCCACCGGCGCAGAGAAAAAGCAATGTTTGACGTTCACGGGGATTCAATTTCCATCAAAGAGCCAAAACTCTGCTGATCTCTGATGTGCGCTGGCCTTGACACTCGAGCTCTGCAGGGTTTTCATCCCACACTGAGCCTCCCACTCAGACACAAAACACCAACTGGACATCCGTAGCAGTAATTACAATTCTGCCACACTGGAAATAGCTTTAAGGGCTGACTGAAAAGCCTCACGCTTGCAGAGAGATGTTCAAAACACACTTTTCACAGGTGAGTGGGAAATGTAGACAAGAAATATTGACTGCAAAGACACTCCACTGTGCAATCACATAATGGCTGTGGACATACAATAGCTGAGACTGTCGTGAAGTTTCCATGGTTACGGACCTCAACAATTTCAAATCAACCCCCATTACCAGTGATGAGATGTTACACATGTCGAAAACAGCAGGAGTTGCTTTGCGCTTCCACAACGCATCCAAGGGAATTATCTGTAAGTGAGACTAAATCACAGCTCAGAGGAGCTGTTCCAATCCAAATGTGTGGCTTCTGTTGTCATAAAGTTGAGCATGTGCTTAACTGCCTTTTTACTAGGCCTTGTTCATCCCTCGATGACACTGGAGCAGCACAAGTCAACAGTGGACATATAAGAGTTGTTATGTGTGGGAGTGTGAAAGGAAACATTGCTACATGGTGAGATTGTGTTGTTATTTTCTTTCGTGTTTGTCCTCATTGGTCGCAGAGGAGCTGGAAGCTTCACCAGATGACTCTGGGTGAGAAGTTGCTCACATCGTACAACATGTTTTCTTCCCTAAGGCACGATTGAGTCTAATGAATTCTGCTTAGGAACAAAACCCGCAACTGGGAGAAAATAGAGTTTGCTTATTAGCTAAACGTGTAGTTGCATAATGAATCACCAAGTATGCTGTTTGTGTGTGAAGCAAATAAATAAATAAATGGTTCTGAGAAAAAAAGAAACATTTGTTGGTTCAGCATTTTTTTTCCCTGAAAATAAACAAAAGGAAAAGTACATAAAATAGGATGGCGGCAGGTCACCTCTCCAAGAAGTTTCAGACTTGCTTCTTTATCTGTTTTCAAGCAAATCTTACAATCCCCTGAGCAACATTAAAAGCCATGCAGCATTTGAAAGTTTGAAGCAGACACAAATTTGCATTCCTGTCGCAGACAATTTTGTGGCAATGTAAATTTCTGGATTGCTGCAACACTTTTGAATGGGAAGCGTTTTCACTCACATCAGAGCTATATTAATAATTCACTGAGGGGATTTGCTGAGGAATTTCTCAGCTTGTGGTGTCTTAACCTTTTGCATGTCATCAGCATTGTTTATGTTCTAATCAGCAGCGCGTATTACACACGCTGCAAGATACGGGAACACCCGCTCACTCACATAAGCATCACTATTATAAAGCGCTAACAGGCAGTTACACTATTAATCATTCATAAAATGATACACTGTTTCTCTTGGGGACATGACAGCCTTGATAGTTTACACTCTCGGTCACAATTTACAAAATGACGCATGTCACAAAATGCTATTTAAAGTCTAATTGCTATTGTCACTTTCTGTTTTTTCGCCAGGAACATGGGTGACGTTTGGGGGTCAGATAACAGATGAGGTATGATGTTATTTTTCTCCCTATCCAATCCTTCATGCTTTTATTCAAGTAGAAAACTGCAAGGTGTGTTGCATGCCCAGTTGTGGCATCTCTCGCACACATGCACGCACACAATGCAAGAGACACACAAACAGTACATTTATGTAACTATATTATTTGTCTTACCCTAAAGACAATGCAATGGAGTCACATGTCTTCCTCCCAGCTATTATTCCCCAGTTCAATGTCACTGGTGACATACTGTCTCTTCCACAGTTTGAATTCTAACCAGGTTATGGAAATTGTATATGCACCGCTGGATAATCTTTGAGAACTATCCAACAATTAGTCCTTTGCTGGGTCAAAGTACTAACATTTGTCTTGATTACCATTATGTGTGTATCGTTCTTAGGAACACCCCTTCTTTATTTTATGTTGACGTCAACAGATCTTCACT
Source organism: Syngnathus typhle (assembly GCF_033458585.1). Classification (NCBI taxonomy): domain Eukaryota; kingdom Metazoa; phylum Chordata; class Actinopteri; order Syngnathiformes; family Syngnathidae; genus Syngnathus; species Syngnathus typhle. The sequence continues at coordinate 12,253,620 of NC_083743.1, forward strand.
ATGCCTGATTAGGCACAACCACACAAGCATTGTTAGACAATACCTGCTGGCAACGTTTTATTGTGATAAATGATCACTGGCTCCACATGGTGGACTTTATTGTTGCCCTTTAATTAAAGACAATTTGTTTCTCTGTTTATATTAAAGCACTTGGTCAGCAGATGCACAATCAGGATTAGGCTCCGCTATAATATATCATGGTGATATCTGCAAAACAAAGGCTTGTCTAACAGATGGCTAGTCTTAAAGACACCATTGAGCGCGTTTGCATCATTAAATAATGAATGTGATTTTCTTTACTCCTCCATGGGCAGCAGAACCAGCAGCAGCAATCACAGACGATAGTTTAGACAAATGATAAGTTGGAAATTGGAATTGTTAACTGTGTAGTCATGAAGCTGGCATGTGGGAGGTTTGAGTAGCCTTTTTTTTATGTCAACCAAGAAAATGTATTCTGGTTTTCCTCACTGGATGATGCATAACGTCCATTCAAGTGTTCCCACACCACCTGAGAATAAACAGCAGCAACAACCTAAACACAAAATCTCTCCACAAGTAGCTCTGCAAATTCACAGTGACTCTCGAGTGATGAGTCAGTATACGAGGTGTGTCAGAACTTGTTAGAAATCATTACCACCCATTTTTATGCATTTGTCATGTTTTCATCTTTCATCATAAACACATTTAATGGGAAGCTATTGAATTTTACAGCTGATCCATTTGGCCTGCAGCAAAAACGCTCCACAAGCATGTACACAAAGAATATTTACTGCAAACCTTTGGTGGAAGCCTTCATCAATTACATATGACAGTAAGATTGAACTTAAACTAGAAAATGCAGTTATTGCTACATTGCTATTTGAGCAGAAGGAAAAGTTCCTTTTTTTTTTTTATATTACTTGGAAGACAAAATTGTATCAAAACCACAATTGCTTTTATTGTTTGTCGGTATTTTGCATTCAAATATGAAGGTGGCATTTTCTTCCTCAGTGTGAAAAATCTATTTGGGTACATATTTAATCTATCTTGTTGTGGAATTTAGCTTTTCGTCCTCACGGTTCAACTTATGTTGCCAGGTTGCAGAGCAGCTGATGACCATCGCCTACGAGAACGGGGTCAATCTGTTTGACACAGCTGAAGTCTATGCGGGCGGCAGGTGGGTGTTGTTCCAACTTCTCGGGTTTTCCGCACTTATGCTTCAACTCACATGTAAGGAGTATAGATGTCAACGGGAATTGAATTTTTCTTCAGACTTTGTGCTGCTTTCGATTTACAACAGCTCAAACATACAAAATACATATCATTAGGACAAATCCAAAATCGACATTGTGTATTACTCGTAAAAGTACATGAACTAAATCGAAATATAGTTCTAGTTTTTTTCATTCTGCCTTGCAGGGCCGAAGTGATTCTTGGAACCATTATCAAGAAGAAATGCTGGAGGTAATGACAGTATTTAAATTTCTGAACACAATCCATTTTAGTATTGTGACTTGGAAAAAAAAAATCAAGAACAGTCTGTGAATGTAATAAGGAGGACAAGAAAGCCAAAGCAACTAAACTTAAACTGTGACTGTAGACAGCAAAACATTTGATTTGAAGACTAGAATAATAATTTCGAGACAGACAAAGAGACGCTGTATCGATCTTGAAACTTATTTACCGCTGAGCTTAAAATCAATACAGCAAGCATCTTTCCAGGTTCCTTTTATTTTCTGTTTTGCTATTTTGTAGGAGATCCAGCTTGGTCATTACAACCAAACTTTACTGGGGAGGAAAGTAAGTGAGGAGTTCTACGCTGCAATTTCTTTCCGCCATGTTGGAAACTTTTGCAAATCTTTTTTTTTTTTTTTCATCAGAGCAGAGACAGAGAGAGGCCTGTCTAGAAAGCATATTATTGAAGGTATGCCTCAAGCATTACAACTTGTTGATCTTTTTGCTTTTATTAATCTAAATCAGGGGTGTCAAACTCTTTTTTTTCACGGGCCGCATTGTAGTCATAGCTTCTTTCGGAGGGCCATTATGACTGTCAACCCAAATAAATGTATGAGCACCTCACATTATATACAGTAAAAGCTACAAAACAAACTGACAAATAACTCGTTTTCAAATCAGACGAGTAAAAACTGGTCAACTATTTCAAAAAATATATATTATTAAAAGTGAAGACAATTTGCTATTCTAGTAATGACACACAATTTGTCTTTCCGGGCCACATAAAATGATGTAGCGGGCTGTATCTGGCCCCCGGGCCTTGAGTTTGACACCTGTGGTCTAAATGAACCCTCACGTGTGCTCCCCAGGTCTGAAAGGCTCGCTACAAAGGATGCAGTTGGAGTACGTCGATGTCGTTTTTGCCAACCGCCCTGACACCAACACGCCAATGGAAGGTGAGGCAGTAACCACACTAGGGTCCTGTGAAATTGCAATCACGTCAACATGTCCATTACTTAGAGTGTAATATCAACTTCTACTGTTCTGGGAGGTGTTTCTACAAAATCTTAGAGTCAAGGATAGCAATCTCCGTTTAAGTTCATTCTACAGTTGCACGATAGAGGTCTGGGTTCTGTTAGGTGGGGGAGTATCTCACCTCTAAGTTCTTGAGCTTTAGGTTAGAGTCCCGCTGTGGACAAAAATATGGCAACTGGTTGTTAGACAGACACTTGTTTGCTACTGTCAAGGTGCCCTTGGGGACCGGCCCTCTGCCCCCCCCAGCTTAAGTGGCGCTGCACTCTGTGTACCCATTTCACGCTGGCATCTCTTTTTGCATGCCTGAGTGTATTTGATTTGGTTCGCTGTCAGCTCAGTGCATGTTGAGCTTCCCTCTAAGGATTATTTCGGGATAATTTCAATATATTTTGAATTCAATCAAAAACTACTACACCAAAGTCATCCTAATGTGTCTTTATGAAGCTTACCTTGCTCACGTGGTACTTTGTCTCAAACGTTTAGGTATACAACAATTCTAATTTCTATACAGTGAGGAACCACTGATACTTCATTTATTTCTTTTGTAGAATTAAACCTTTGGTCCATTTTCTAAAGTTTCTCCATGTCTTTTGCTTAAATACAACCCTGCACTTACCTTCTGTAGAAACAGGAAAATAAGTGTGATGCTATCCATGAGGGAGATTGCGGTGCAATTAGAGTGATGCCGGCTTGATGATGAATGGCCTTAATGACAGTCCCGAGTCTGAGTTTTTGTTGGCTCATGCTGTCAGCACAGTTTGAGGTTAATTGCATCATTAGAGCTGCGGTAAGCTTGAACATAAACCTCTCAACGTGAGATTGTTAGGATGGTGGATTGGGATTGGTAACGAGTTGTCAGAAAACTACATTGAAAAATGCAACCGTGCATTGTGTGCTATCCCGTCTGGATTCATTTGTTGTTTACTTAACATTTTTGGAGAGAATACATTGGTAGACACTTTACGCAGTCCCACTCACAATTCCTTTTGTGAGGCCAAGATTGAAGCTATTCATTGTAGTTCTGAACCATAATGTAATACGGCCATAGCAACCATGATAAAACACATACTGCATGAAAAACTGTAACCAAACTAAATGATTTCTCCTTAGCAAAAATCAATCTTTTGGAAATGTTTTAAACCCATCAGCAAAAAATGATCTGACTAAAACACAAAAAGCAAATTAGGATTTTTTTACTGCCTACACATTAGAAAGAAAATACTTTTGAACCAAAGATATCGGTGAAAACCCTTTTTTTTTTTAATACAAGAAAATCTCCCGAGAGCAATATATTTTTCTTGAATATGTGAAAAAGCCATCAGTGATTAATTCATACTGAAATTTTGCATTAGGACCCCCCCCCCCCCCCCACACACACACACACACAAAAACAGACGCTTCAAAATACTATCCCACTCACTGCAGCCAACTAACAGTTTGCTCTTATCTGACAGAGATCGTCCGGGCCATGACCTATGTGATCAACCAAGGCATGGCAATGTACTGGGGAACATCTCGATGGACGGCCATGGAGATCATGGTATAAAAAAACAATTTAGTCTACATTTGCAATGGAACATTTTGTAATAAATAGCCATTGCTGACCAAAATTAGAATTAGTCTTGATTCTACTAAATTAGAACAAGTGACAAATATTAATTTGTTGACATATGAATTAGTGGATGATTGCCACCATTTGGTCAGCCCTCTCTAATCCATCTTCCCTCTCTTTAAATCCATCCCATCACTTGCTTCTTCCCCCCTTTCCTGTCTTCTACAGTGACAAAGAAACAGACTAATGAGTCCATGAGTCTTCCCAATTCTTACTGCGTCTTTGTTCTTGCAGGAGGCGTACTCAGTGGCAAGACAGTTTAATCTGATCCCTCCGGTGTGTGAGCAGGCCGAGTATCATCTCTTCCAGAGGGAGAAAGTTGAAGTGCAACTGCCTGAACTTTATCACAAGATAGGCAAGGACTCTTCACTGTCATCCTGTCATATTTTCACAGTTCTTATGTTAACGTGCCTCTTGTCTACTGCTGCAGGAGTCGGAGCGATGACTTGGTCACCGCTAGCGTGTGGCATCATCACAGGGAAATATGAGAATGGTATTCCTGAATCTTCCAGGGCTTCCATGAAGGTATGCACACTAATTGGATTTTGGTGAGTTTTTTTCTCCTGGTTCTTCCACAATGTTAGGTTAATTGAAGATGGATGAAATTTGGAGTGGGTTCAAATGAAACGAAGAAAAGTTGAACCAATCAACCTTACTTTTTATGATAAATTATTTCAGAAAACTAATGAAAATGTATTTGAATGAAAAAGTCCCTCTGCCTTTTGTTTTCCCTCTTTCTCGCTATTCTAGTCGTATCAATGGCTTAAAGAAAAAATTGTGAGCGAAGATGGGCGAAAGCAGCAAGCTAAGCTGAAAGAGCTCAACCATATATCAGAGAAGCTGGGCTGCACGTTACCTCAACTAGCTGTGGGTGAGTCAGACCAGCCTGTCCGCTGCGTTCGTGTTTGCCAGAATTATACTATTGCAACTAAAAGTAAACCAAGAACACCAACCCTATAGATAGAGTCAAAGACATACAGTTGGATCTAAAATTATAAATGACCCTATTAACACATTTTTGGAGAGATGAGCTGTCGTTCGATCAACGTATTATTTGTATGTATTTATTTTGCTTGTGAAAAAAATAAATTGACGTTTGCGCTGTAAATGGTAGCAGAAAACTCAAATGTAACACACTTCACATCAAGCAGCAGTTTATATTTGTTTAAGATATCATAATTTCTGGACTACAAGCTGCACCTGAATATAAACCGCACCAGCTAAAATTTGTGGAAAATCCTGTTTTCTTCATATATAAGACGCACTGGACTTTAAACCGCAGGTGTTTTAAATGAAATGTCCACATTTCTATTATCTGTACTAACAAAATAAATCATCTTACAAGATCACAAAAGTCATGACAAATCCATAGATAAGATGCACTGGATTATAAAACGTAAGGTTCAAAGTTTGGGCAAAGAATAGCTGTTTATAGTCTGGAATTACGACACACAATTGATGTTTACTGTCAAATTTAAAATAAAACAAAGAGAATCGAAAATTGTATATTTGAACAAAACACATGCCCTCACAAGATTGCAGCTTTACATAATGGGAAAGTTCTTTTAAAACTCAAACACGACAAATTAACCAGTTCTAGATAATAAAAAGTAAAGGTGTGCCACCAAGTGGGACGTATTCATGATTGCTGCAGCAGCTCATGCTTCCACCCTGTCCTGTCTGCAGCATGGTGTTTAAGGAATGAAGGTGTGAGTTCAGTCCTGTTGGGAACATCCAACCCTGAGCAGCTCACAGAGAACCTTGGGGCCATACAGGTGAAACCTTTTCCTTTCAGCTTTTGCACATTTTAAAACTGTCCCTGTCATCCATCCAACCATTTTACTCATTAGGATTCCGTCCACGGTACTCTACGTTATCGTATATATGTATATTTCTCACTGCCTCCCGGTGTCAATTATGCATCCCCATCCAGGTCCTTCCCAAGATGACGTCTCACGTGGTGTCTGAAATCGACCACATTCTGGGCAACAGGCCGTACAGTAAGAAGGACTACCGCTCCTAGACATTGCTTGTAGGACCACCAAGAGGTCAAGGTTGCTCCAGACTTGTCATGCTGCTACTACAGACCTGCTGTGGCCTGCCTGAGATTGGAACAGACCCCGCATTGCATGTCTTGGTCGGTGTGAGCCGTCTTGCACGGTTCCACGAGGCTCACCTCAGGTGCAACCTGACAAGCCTCTCATTGACGCTTTTAGTTTAGCTTAGTCAAAGTGGCCTGTTTACCATCACTCCGGAACATGTGGCGGAACATGTGGCGCAGCCTGTTCAGGACAGTATTCCTAGAGCAGGCGTGGGCAAACGTTTGTGCTCTATGGCCACATTTGATTTTGATTTTCAGGCCTAACATGTACCGAGTGACGTTGCTGATTGCAACACAATTGGACAATTGCAAACCAATTGGTGGCACGCTGGCGATTGACCCTGTCACCCCCACTGTTCTAATTGCCACATTGTAAAGAAAGAAGTAGATTGCTGTGATGGCTGTAGCTTGATTATAATAACACAAAGAGAGGAAATAGGCAAGAAATAAAGACACAAGTGTGGATATTTATATACAATATACACATACGAACTGTTTTGATATGGTGGCAGTCATACGTACTTTCTTGATTGCATCTCGGAGTTGCCACGCCGTTCATCTCTAATTTTTTAATCACAACAAAGATGCTTGACCAATAATGAAATTTTGTTTTAGAATATCCCACACGACAGTTCAGTTGCATTTGTTCGCTTTCCTAAGTGTGCAACGAGTGGTCATACGGGCCACGTCATTAGTAGATGAAGAAAGAAAAAGGTTACAATGTGAATGTAAAATTATGTAAAGAAAAATAGTTGTATTTTAATAATAAACAATTCATTTTCAGTTTTCGAATTAGTAGTCCTGCAGTGGTTTGAATGGCAATTCTTAGTCAGTGCCACAATACTCAGTCAGTGCCAGTCCCAAACTGGCATAAACATGTCGGGGTTGTGCCAGGAAGGTCATGTTTTGTAAAAACTTTGCCAAACAAATAATACGAGTAACTTACTGTGGTGTCTGCTCATGGGAAAACCCCAAAATTGCATCTTAATTAGGTCAATAATAATTTAGGGACTAACTCTTGATTTTCCCACAAGAATAATTTATATCGGTAGTCCTCGGTACAATTCTTTACATGCTTTGTTATGTTATTAACGGTTACGTGAATTGAATGAGATGCCATTGATTTGATGAATTAGAATTTATTTTAATTCATTATTTTTTTTAGGGCAAACAGCTAAATTAATGCAGCAAATATTACAGGGTTACTCTTGGTCATGTAAATGATTGGTGGGTTGGATTAAAGAAAAGCATACATGGTTGTACAGTATGTGTCCCACATATCATACTTAGCCTATCCATGCTCTCAAGTGACGTCTCTATGTAAGTATGGTGAATGGCATATCAGGAGCATTTCAAGAAAAAGTGCCTTGCATGAAAGTTAAGCCTCCATGCAGAACAGAAGATCCTGCATTTGTCATCCTTTGCTTTTCACACAGAAAAGAGCAAAGCACGATATTGGCATGATTGAGCTCGTTTTCAAAGACAGCTTACAAAACAGAAACAGTGAATATAAAAAGTCTTCATACAACTAACTAACTATATATATATATATATATATATATATAATATAACATAAAAAAAATTCTGGTCATTTCATGATGCAAAGTTGCAACGACGTAAACAAGAAATGTTAAGCGGGACTGACACACATAGAAAAGGCCAAATTATCTATATATAATAATAATAAATATATATATATATATATATATATATATATATATATATATATATATATATATATATATATATATATATATATATATATATATATATATATATATATATATATATATATATATATATATATATATATATATATATATAATAAATATATAATGCAATTAAAAACCCGAAAATGTCATACATTCTGGATTCATTACAAATCAACTCAATTATTGCAAGCCTTTTATTATTTTAATATTGCTGGTTATGGCATACAGCTTAAGAAAACTCAAATATCCTATCTCAAAATATTAGAATATCATGAAAAAGTAAACTAGTAGGGTATTCAACTAATCACTTGAACGTCGAATTAACTTGAAACACCTGCAAGGGTTTCCTGAGCCTTGAAAAACACTCAGCTTGGTTCAGTAAACTAAATCACAAGTATGGGGAAGACTGCTGGTCTGACTGCTGTCCAGAGGACCATCATTGACACCCTCCATCAGGAGGGTAAGACACAAAAAGAAATTTCTCAAAGAGCAAGCTGTTCACAGAGTGCAGTTTCAAAGCACATCTGGAAGGGGGGAAAAAATGGCATTTAACAGCGGTGTGTAGACTTGTTTTCTTTTAACATCTACCTTTGTGCACTTGTTCCATCTTCTACAGAGGGAGGACATCCATGAAAGTGTAACTTTCTGATTCCTTTATAAGCAGTGTGAAAGGGCCTTTCATTTGAGCATTGTGCCCACTTGTATGGTCCCAAATGATTCAAACCTGCTTGTCTTAATTAATTCCCACTGGTTACATCAGGGGTCACCAACCATTTTGAAGTATTTCTTGTGTACTGATTAATGTGAAGGCCTACCAGCTCTACACATAGTTCTGGAATTTGCACAAACTATAATGAATCATGTAATTATTAAAGACTAGTACTAATAATCAATGATAATCTGGAGACAAGAAATATGATATTTTTTAATTATTTACAATCTTGCAAATAGCTTGATTGTGTGCAGTTAGTAGGCCTGTATAAAAAGGCTATGTAGTCTTAATATGAACATAGATGCATGTTTTAGTCTGCTGCTTCGGTACCACAAAGCACAATTAAAACGAGTGGATTACTGCTGAGTCCCCCCATAATTTATGGCAAAGGATTTCACGATTCCGTTGGCCAAATGTAAAAATGTCGCTCCCATGTGGTCAATGGAGGAACTGAATGACAGGAGCGGTAAAGCCTATCATTCTAGGTGCATTTATTTTCATAGCTATTTTCCTCATCTTAGTTTCATGTGAAATGTATACCTGATGGAGCAAACATGGCTATTTGCGTAATGATTTTAACTGACTTTATGTTAAAATGGCTGACACCACAAGCATTTTCACGGGTACTGTAGTGGCATTTGGAGCTGTAGTTGAATTTTCATGTACAATTTATAGAATACTAGGGTATGCTGTGAAACAACAAACATCCAGAAGCCTTGTGCATTTGAAAATCGTACACTACTGTATATGGTGATTGGTTAATACAGTGTTTGATGTAAATAGTTAATTTTGACATTGCAATGTTGAGTCGCTCATTCTCAAAGTGTATGCTGAAGGACATTCAGGTTGTAACAATGAAAGTGCTCACTGGGCTATTTCATTTGTAAGACGAAATGATTCATTGACAAGTTACTCAAGTTGTCACGTCTGCTCTCGCGGTTGTTCTTGTGGAGAATATAGCGCCACCTAAATCTGACAATTTATTGGTCTTTATATGGCAGTGGCTCTTAAACTGTGGTCAGTGTTTGCACATTACTGTATTGGATCACTTTGTTCCAAATGCAGTTTTTGACAATCTAGGCAGAAAAAAACAGATCACTTAAAAAGGTGGGTTACTGTGATGTGCTGTGGTCATGTCACTTGTAAAAGATAACGTGGCCTGTCCTACGTAAACAGATTATGTGTGGAAAGAATAATTATCTGTGGAAAGAAGAGTTTGTGTAAACCACTCAACTGTGTGCCTTGAGAGCCTCCAAGGATGAGGAGTTTAATTATGCTAGTATGAGGGGGGACAAAAGTTAATGTTATGTTAGTCGAAGAGACTTGAGTAGTCTGAGGAAAGGTTATTTCATTTAAAACTAAAATACACATGTCCATTCTTGTTTATACTGAAAAGATATCACTAATTGTGAATGGGAACGTGGTTTTCATTGAGACCACGTCAAACGTAAGCATCTTATTCCACCTGCATTTATCTGTAAATAATGAGATGCAGAATAAAGGCTTTGCCAAAGGAAACAAAGTCTCTCATTTTTTGTAGTCCTACAGTATCTGAAAATGTATCATCAAAACTAGCAGGCTGACCAAATAAGAATGAAGAAAATGATCCATCAACACACACACAGTGATCAAATATGATGGGTTATTTTTTTTAATTGTTACAAAAAAAAGATACACCTGGAGCGACAGCTTCCAGATTTTTGATCATGAATTTCATGAAGTTGAAATGTGATACTGTTCCTAATTCCCAACTTTAGTAAAAAGTACTCAACCCAAATATCCCACCCTTCCTCCCTCCATCATCATCTACTTAGATCCGGTGGAGAGCAGAGCGATAAGTCCCGAGGAAGCGCCGATTGACAAGATGTAGTTGCTGGGGAGGGAAATAGTGCGTTAAGGCAAAAATTCCCCTTCTTGTTTGTTTGACATAAAACACTTTTGTGCAGGATGATAAGAAAGGATACACGGCAGGGTTGAAGTTCTTGAGCAGGAAGAAGGATGCCACGATGACAAGCACCAGGAAGAGGGTGTTGTTGTAGAAGATGGAGAAGGTGGTGGCCTCGTAGTCGGCTACCTCATTCTTCTTCCAAAGAATCCTGAGCAAATAGAAAATAAAAAATAGATATATATTGTGAGAAAGTAACAATGTGTTCATTTTCAGCAGCACATTTTACCTCTCATCTTTCTCCTTGCGGGACATCTTGCGATTGTCAGCTTCAGAAAGCTTCCTGGTGACCTCCCGGGAAACAGCATCCTCACGTTTCTGCGCAACTCTGAAAGGAACGGCAAAGGAAATTGGACAAGAAGTGGCGAGAAGGATTGTTCCGAAACGACGGCTGTAGCTGGTGATTTGTGCAATCAAAGCAATCCAATCGCAACAAAACAAGTTTGACAAGTGCCAAATTTATGCCTGACTTCAAATAGATGCCTCAAAACAACAGGACACTTAATGACCTTTGCAACAAACATGACCACCACGTGTCATGGTAGGAGACGGTAACGCAACACGTCTCACATAGAAAGTAGACATGGTATCTGTAGAGCTGATGTTGGGGTTAGAGGAAAAAATGTGTTTTCTACACTTGATACCAATGGGTGTTTTTTGCATTAAATTCACATAATGAAGAAACAATACTTTGTTACTACAGTACACCAATTGAATATTTGTCAGTTAGGTGTCCACACATTAAGGACACTGTTTATATTGGTCCAACTGAAATACGGTGTTCTGTCCATCTTACTTGTGCTTGAGAACAAACTTGACGTTCTTGTAGGCAAAAGCCACAAGGTAGGTGCTGGCCAGAGTCATCACAGTGTACAAGAATGCAGACTGGACAAGATCCATGTGCCAAATCCTCCAGAACAACCCTTGGAACACACAAGAACCAAATCAAACACATTTCAGTGATTTGCTTTTTGTTATCTATGGAAAAGCTTACCTGTAGTAACACAGTTATGCTAACGTTATCTGATCATTGCGTTATAAGTCACTTGTGGAAAATTACAAATTGTACAAAGTTTTAGTATCGTGTGCGACGTCTTTTGATTATTTATTTGACGCTTGACAGTGTCGTGGAGTAGCATTTAGCAATTAGCTGCTGCAAAGTATACTCACAAATGGGGATTGCAGAAACAATGAAAGCATTTGCGTAGAAGAGCGCGGTGGACTTTGTCGATAGGTTTCTACTGAAGTCCTGGAGAAGAAGATCTTCCTCTGACTGCTGTTTATTGTTGACTTTAGGCGCCATAACTGTGAGGAGCGATTGATCTTCCTAGCTGACTGCTCGGCTGCAGACACAAGAGGACTGACACGTCGCTAGGAGAGCTCAAGAGGGACGCGTCAGCATTAATCCGGAAGTGTACCACTCGCTTTCTTCTTTGGATTCTTCGCCCAGGAACGGGATATAGCGTACAATTACAGTGTCGCCCTCTACAGGTAAAATAGTTTATTTCATATGAATACCTAAAGTCGAAAAAGAGAAAAAAAAAAAGGCTTGTGAAGTACCTGAAAACGATACTTTAGTAACAATCCAAGCATTTTAACAGAAAATAACATTGGAAGTAATCACCCGGTAAAAATTATTTGAGTAAATCTTAAAATTATCTGACATTTCCTGCATAGCTACATCAAAAAAAAGAGTGGTTAGAAGAATTTTGATTGATTGTTTTTATTTAATGTAATTCTATTTTTATTAGGGATTCATAATTAGTTTACATGAGTGGCTTACAGTCAGTGACGGCCTTAAGACCAAATAAAAACTGTAACTATAATGAAAAATCCAAAATGCAGGACACGCACGCACACAACATGATTTCATGACTTGAAAGATGCTTAACCTCCTTCTATAAAGTGGTATCAACTTTCTCTTTCGGCAGTGCCAACAAAGAAATCAAACATTAAAAAATGACACAGCAATTCTCTTCTTGGCAGAAATGTGACTTCATCATGACTCATGCGTATTTTTCTGCTAAACCAACTTGTGTTACTGCAAAATCAGCATTGTTGGACTCCCTCACCAATATTACTTGGACAGAATAGATGCTTTTAGAGCAGAAAATAAACCTGATGCTTGCATGACACATGATTTCAGCAGCCATGGAGTCATTCATCAATTTATGAATTAATGGAGAAGTGTGCCTCTCTACTTCTTGCTATTCACATTTTACAAACTAGAATTTCTTAGAAACAACTAACAACATGCAGGTTAAAGTCAAACAACAATATTACAATGCATAACACTTTTTTGTCTATTACAGAGATAGGACCAAGTCACACATATGCAAGTCTCAAGAAAGTCTCAAGTCTTAACCTTAAAGTCTCAAGTAAGTCCCAAGTCAAGTCATTTTTTTCTTGGGCCAGTTAAGTCAAGTCACAGATTATGTCAAATCAAGTCCTTAAATAGGTCAAGTCACCTTATTATTGCAATTTTACCCGCAGAATCTGATTTTAGTAATGTGAAAAGACAAGATATAAGTAACTTTAAGTAACCATCATTGTCCAATGTGTCTAACCTGTTTAAAAAAGATGACAATAATTTGGATTTGCACTGTAATGACTGATATTCAGCAAGATACACCATGGAATAAAAAAGAAAAGAAATTACCTCATACAATGATTTATTGACAGCTCAATCTAAACAAATCAACGTCTGCCGACAGTGTCTGATACATTTGAGTTGCAAATATGATAAAAGAATCTGAAAAAAATCTGAAAGAAGAAACGTATCAAAGAGCATTAGAAACATTTGATGTTTCATCTGTAACATCTGGAGACACCAGAGCTTACATATCTTGCACTTTGCTGTCCGTCTTTTGCCGTCATAAAGGTAATTACGATAGCCGAAGGTGAATAAACACGTTGGGTACGTAGAGAGCGCACGACTGATTGATTGACAGGGTAGTGATCCAATCATGACAACGCCATTTTCAGCCTGCGCTCCTACTGTGTTATCGATATTATATATTTTAAATGTATTATTAGTAATTTTATATTCAAACTGAAAACATAAACTAAATAACACTGAAGTCATTCAAGTCATCGTGTCTCAAGTCAAGTCCCGAGTCTTTAACTTCCAAGTCCAAGTCCAAGTCGAGTCTCAAGTTTTTTTTATTTTTTGTCAAGTCACAAGTCATCAAAACAGCGACTCGAGTCGACTCGAGTCCAAGTCACAGCGACTCGAGTCCCCATCTCTGGTTAATTGTTATGCAAATGTGTATGCTAATGGGTTTGGTGCCAGTCTAGACGGCACCAAGATGGCGCCGGCCGAGACGGCGCCATTTTGGCTGACGCTATCTTAGACGGGGTATTGTTATGCTAATGTACATGCTAATGTGCTGGCGGCGCCATCTTGGCTGGCTGGGGCCATTTTGGCTGGCTGTGGCCATTGTGGATGGGGATATGCAGGGCTATGTGTTTTAGGAGCCAGGTGTCGGTGCACCTAATTTGACATTCAATAGTTTGCGGGAGCCGTTCATGTGCACCTAATTTGACATTCAATAGTTAGCGGGGGCCGTTCAATAGTTTGCGGGGCCCTAATCGTCTCCAAGAGTCGAGTCAATTAAAAGCCTGCATTTACTGAGAGCTGAAGGCCGCTGAAGGCCGTGTATTTCAGTATATTTGATATGCCTCCAGCATATTTCGTATGTTATAATTTGTTTAGATAGTTTTATGAAAGTAAAACTTGGTGCCATCTAGACTAGCACCAAACTCATAAGCGTTATGCATTGCAATACCAATGTCAAGGAGGAGGCAATTTTTGCACGACTATCCAGTAGTCTTATTGGTCTGTTTGTTAGTGTACAATTTGCTAGTTTGTTTGTTTATTTGTTTGAAGAATCTATAAAAAAATGGTGCGATCCACTGATATTCATCACACATACTTGACCTTCAGTTTGGCAATTATGTATTTTAACAGCACCTACAGCGCTGGAGAATTTTTGGATTTGTACATAGTTTCTTTTCTATCTTTTTAATGGGCACTGAGAACAATGTTTCCAGCAGAATAAACTACTTTATCAGCAGCAGTGGCAATGTAAGAGCTGTCCTCTGGCTTCAGCAGTGAGGGGCCGACTGTTTTGAGAAGATGTTTTGTGGGGTCGGTCATGTGACTGCCTGGCGCGGCCGTTAGATTTGTCAAATGGGGTCAAACGTCATTGCTGAAACACAGTCATGTGACACATGTCTCTCTGACAAACTAAAATAAATTGATTCCGCATGCATTAATAGAGAAAATAAAAGTAGCGAGTGGACTGTAGCTCAATTGTTCAAGTAGTCTTCTTAACAAAATCATTCAAGTAAAAGTCAAACGCATTGTGCATCAAAACTACTTTGTTAAATGCAATTTATAGTTTAATGTAATGGAATTGCACATTTTACACATCTCTGTAGCTACGCAACACCTTACTTAGGTCGACAGCCGAAATTTTAAATTTAATTCCATCTGGAATGCTTCAAGGCCTGACCTTTTAAGCGTCCATCCTGCTTTTCAATTTTCCCGAGTGCTCCATTGCATACAATACATGGGAGCTATCCATTACAATGTGACTACGTGGAGAATATGAATGAAAATAGATTAAATGTTCATGATTTCTCCAGTAGTAGGTAAATTCAAGTCTTGAATGTGAAAATGACTCAGGAACATTCCAGTAACCATTTGCACGAGGTCATCATGAGCTACGCACGACTCTTTTCTCGTCCTTATGTTGTCATCCAAAGCTTGCCACTGATGTGACATGTTGTTTGCTGCTGTGGACCAATTGGAAATAAGGAGACAGACATTTGACCTGCTGCTGCCCCCACATCATAGCTTAGCCCCCCCGCTGCGCTGCTCTCTTTCTTAACTCTGTTTTCAGCAAGCAGCGTGTGTGCGTGTGAGCTTGAGAGCGAGCGTGATGCATCCAGGCAGGTTTGCGTGATGTCCCTGTCATTAAATGGGGGTAGAGCTTAAGGATTAGCTGTGCACTTCAGGGGTGCAAGAGGGAGGAAACTAGGAGAAGCAGGAAGAGATTCCAAATGGCCTGCCAACACAATGCCAGCTTCACTCACTCTCCTTCATGTTGATTACTTTGGCTTTGGTGAAACCGCAGGCACACTGACCAACGCACGCACGCACATGCACACGCTAGACATCCTCAGTATAGTGTGTCTGGCAATAATGTCGCCTGCAGTGTGTGTATGACAGATCACCTAAAGTAAAGCCCTTGTCTTCCTTTTCAATGACTTTGTGACGCTTGCCTGAAGCTAAGATGTGGGAGTCCTACTTTACATCTGCATGCCACTACGTCTGTGTGTGCGTGTGTATATGTGTTAGTGTTTCAGGGTAAATAGTGGTGTGACATTAGCCTTCTCAGGCAATAGTAGATGTCAAATTACATTGGAAACGGGGTGTTGGGCAACCTCTTATTTGTTCTGATTTTGCAACAATAATATAAAAAAATTGCTGTTACTTTCAAATTATTATTATTTTTATATCAATAATAATAATTATGTCTGATTGGTTGTTTTGCCTAAGGCATAGTGGTTAGGAAGGAAGATGGGGCCAAACAGGGCTGCTTTTTTTTTTTACTGATATATTGTCAGCTCATACCAGCACTTTTATCAAATATTAAAAAACAAAAGATTTGGGGATGAGGATTTTCTGATATATTGTCAGGTCATACCAGCACTTTTAACAAATATTAAAAAACAAAAGATTTTGGGACGAAGATGCATTTCCCCGTTTAACTTTAATATCAAATGTGTGACTGCTTGCTATCGCTTCTTTTAATAGGCCTTCTCTTTGAATATGTGAGGCATAAAAAGTACGAAAAGTCAAATATAAAGCAAACCCCTTGTGTAAAACCGCTTTGATGCTCACTGAACTGAACTGAAGAGACACATGATCACTGACCACTATTTCATAAATGACAGCAGTTCAAACCGTTTGCCTATCTGAAATGTTGGTCAACTTCCAAATTGTACAGCCTCGAGGCATACGACCTCAGAGTGGCATTGTGTACCCCTGGTTAGTGCATGTCTCTTATAATGTATTATATTAAGCGTCATCTCAGAGGTGTATTGAGTTGACCCTTCAGAAGCAGAAGCAACGAACTGAAAAAGCGACACGCCACCACTCATTAAAACTAACATTTTGCTTGATACATTTGGTTTCAAGTACAAGCACACAGACAAGTGGTCACATGCTCCATTTGATGGTTCGAAGCAAAATATAATTTTATTAAGGTTTTATCGCTGACATGTGTCTTGTGGCCAAAGTGAAACGGCTCACAGAGAAGGAGCTCATGGGCATGTCTTTTGTATTCCTTCATTTCCTCCACAAGAATGGGCGCATTCCACAGTGCACAGCTTTCTTCTCCTTATTAAAGCTGAAAAGGCGCTAATGGAGTCCATGACTGTGACTTTCCTCATAAAATGAGACTATAACTAGATCAGAACAAGCAGCATTTATGTCTCGCCACGAAAGCACCTAAAATTACTTTATATTGCAGAATAACACAACAGATTTGCACAGCTCTTAGTTGAATGCAGTTGTGCAGTTATTTCTCCCAGACGTGTCACAAAGATTTTCGCAATGTGGGCACAGACGGAAAAGAAGTGAAAGCATATTTCTTAAATGGATTGCATCTGGCATGTTTGCTGATTGATATTTTCAACTTGAATACATCATAATGTCTGTCGATTATTTGTGTACCTCCTTTGTGTCCTGCGTGTGATTACTGAAGTCTCTCTTCATGTTGGCTCAATGAAAGAAGAATATGTTCTGTTATAGCTGAGGACAGTGGTGCTGTATTTAGCTGTGAAAAAATGAAATGACCACTAACCACTAAAAACAAAACAAAAAATCCCAGCGACCACAGGGACATTTGGATCTACTATATTATAATTTTGCCGCAGATAATGTTCATGGCAGCAGGCCTAGAAATGTATCTGCCTCACATTTATGAGGTTTAGGTTTTGAATCTCAGCGGGGATACCAAAAACATTTTTGGTTACTTCTTATTCTAAATTAGTCCTAATTCTGAATTTAGTGCGCAAACAAAAAAGAGTGAAGAACATTATATCCCTTTTAAGGTGTGAAATTCAAAGCTAAATGTGCCAGATCTCTATAGAATCTTAAATAATCAACAATGCTGCTAATGGACAACCACTTTGATTATGTTACATTAGCCAAAGAACCCACCTCAACTTTGGCGTAGTTAAGTTTTGCCTAAATGGTTGCAAATTCTCATTGGTAGTGCATGTCCTTGTGTCCTGTGATTAATGACCACTCTCTGTTGACTCTATCGGAAGAGTACGTGATCTGCTGGAGTTGAGGATGTGGATGTTAGAGGGGGTTCTTTTTAGTGAGATGAAGGGATGAAAAGGGAGTGGAATACTTAAAAGACATATGTTTACACTTTGTGCCTACTTTGGCCATAAAATGTTTCCTCACCTCCTAGCTGTGTGCGTGTGTACCAGCACGCACATGTGCTTGTACACGTGACCAAAGAGAACAAATGTAAACTTATTTTAGCAGCCCCACCCTCTTCCATTACCACACACACACACACGCACACGCACACAGGCACAACTAATTAGTCCTTTAAAAATCAATTGTACTCTTGGGAGGCAATACATTTTTAGCAAAGCAAAATTATGCTTTTTTCCCCTTTTAGCAGTGCAGACGTGTTTCAGAGGTGTGACTCACACTGTACGTGTGGAGGTGTAGAGATTATTTATTGGGTCAGCCAGACACGGGCGCTGAGATACAAAACTATCCGGATTGCGATGACACAGGCTCAGCTTCCCGCAAAGTTATGGTGACCCTCCAGGCAGAGCTCAGTCCCAAAACAAACCATCACGTGGTTTCATTCCTTCGCTTCGATAAACCTCAGATTTCACTGTGTGCTCATACAATAAGCAGATAAGAACAGGCTGCTCTGTTTTTCTTCATGTGAACGCAGACCATGCAATCAATTTGCACAGTTCTTCATCAGTTCAATTTGTTACAAATGAATGCCTTCAACAATAAGAGTAAAGAACCCATTCTGTTTCACTCTGGATCATGGTTGTCACTGCTCTTCTCAACTCTAAAGCAAATGCACTGTAGAGATGTGTAATGAGCTGGATTTACACTGTACTGTATGATTCAAAAGGTTCTGTTTTGGTGACATTTTAGATATGTATGAAAAGCTATGTGAATTGGAAAAAAAATGGATTGGAATGGACCAGTTTGTGGTGTACACAATTTCTGTCTAGTAAATACTTAGATGGATGGAATCTAGACACCGGCCATTGCAAATACAGCGTTAGGTCACAAATTGGCTGTAGCTCATCAAGCTTGGCGTTAGTGAAATACACCTATCTATGGGATATACACACACCTGCACCTTGCCAAACAACACAAATAAACACACCCGCTGTTACAGAGACATCTTAGACAATTACATCAGTCCACCAGAGGCGTGTCTATCTTTAAACAAGCAAAGTAATTGAAGAGAGCAGCCAGAGGAGTCATGTGGAGTTTGCCCTTGGTGATTTAACAGGGCAAGAAATCAGTGTTTATTAAGTGTGTGATTCGTGTATTGCTTTACATTACATGTTTTCACTGTCTGATGTTGATGTGCGGTTACCCACATGTGATTCTACAAATGTGGTGCCATTCGCGGTCCTCTATATTATTATTTTTTATTTATCCAGTATGATACACACAGTTCAGTTGTATTCAACTTTTAAGTTCTTTGAAGTTATTTAATCATTTAAAACTGTTTCTTTTCAAACTTTTATTAGGGGACAATTTTGATATAACTTCATTCAGCAATTTGAATTGAATCACTAAGTAATTTTTGGGGGGTTTCATTTTCCTATCTTTAAGTACAGTTAACACATGGGCCTTCTGTGCCGTTATATTTTGATGTTGGTCATTGAAATGGTACTTGGTAAGGCAAGTATTTTTTTTGAGGTCGTACTTGGTGTAAAAACTTTGAGAATCAATGAAATAGTCACAAAATCAGTTAAGTAAATCAGAATTGGGCTCTTGGACTTGCAGCGTAAATCCACCCTTGGAATGGAAGACGTGTATATGCTTAAACCTTTATTGGGATTTTCACCCAAATTGAAAAGTTTCTTACTTGACACGTTCCACCCTGCCACAAAGTGTCACGTTTTGTAACAGTGATCAAAACAATCCGCCTAGTCTCTTCATGTTCACGCTTGAAGATGCTCTGCACATAATGTGTTGTGTGTATGTAGACAATGTGTAGCGACATGAGGGCTAACCTGCTGCCAGCTCAGTTTGCATCCGAAGCAAAGCGGCAGCAAAAGATGTTGACATTTTGGCAGTGGAGCATTTGGCATCTGAAAGGTCATCACAGTGGATTTGAGAGAATTGTGTGTGTGTGTGTGTGCGTGTGTGTGTCCACTTGCCTGCCAAAAAATGTTAAAATGTGTCTTTCTTATCAATTCTGTGTGAAAAGAGCAGCAGAGGGCTATAAACAAAGAAGCAGGAAGTGCTGGACACAGCACAAACAAAGTAGTAGGAGTCCATGCCACACACACACACACACGCATGCATGTCTGCAAGCACGCACACACATTTATATTAGTACACACTTGCCTTGTGCCGTATCATGCAGGATGTATTTGAATGTGTGTAGACTATAATGTAGAATTAAAAATTTGCTGTATTCAAAACAGTGAGTTAGTGGTCTGCAATTCTGAGTTTGCTAGTTCAATTCCAGGCTCAGGATCTGTGTGAAGTTGACATATTGTTCCCGAGCTGGGGTGGGTTTTCTCCAAGTACTCAGGCTTCCTGCTGCTTTCCCAAAACATGCATGTTGGTTGACTGATGACTTGAAAATAGTATGAGGATGTGAGTGTGATCTTGAATCTGTTTCTACGTGCCCTACGATTGGCTGACAAGTTTAAATTTAGCTAAAATAGGCTCCAGCTCAGCCATAACCCCAAAAAGGAGAAACGACCCAGAAAATGGCTGGATTGCAAATGAAATGTAGAAATCAAATTTTCACCGCTTACTTTATTATATTATTCTTTACAATTAAATTAAATGGAGCATTCAGGTATAGACACCACATACTCACCAATGACAACCTAATGAGATTCTATACAAGAGTAAAATTTTTAAACAACTTTTCAAAGATAATTATGCTTTCTTTTCCTTTCTATTGTCAGATGGGCATTCATTTATTAATAAATATTGTGGCGATGCGGTATTTATCAAAACTAGTAGCACAATTGAATGAATCCACAGTATAAGATCATGTATTTCACACCAATGCAAATGATTACCTCGGTCTCTCTCGGTGCCTGTCAAAGTTGCAAACATTATTACACAACAGTGTGCACTATTAATATCTTTCATGTACTGCCCTTTTCCATTCCATCAGAGAAAAACAAGAACAGATCATTCCCACCTGTTTAGATTATTTCAATATTTACTCTGGCTGTGAATACACAACAACCGCAGGGGCAGAGAACAAACTTTTTGTGAGAATGTTCTGAATGTGATAATTTCAGACCTAATGTTTTTCAGCTGTCTTTCAGAGACTGTTGTGTGATTAAAAAAAATTATTGGAGAGATGGTTTGGCCATTGGTTGACTACCCTGGAATCAGCCGGGTGAATGTTCCCGACAAATATTTATTCAGTGTTTGTCATAGTGACTTTGGAAATTTCATTGTTGTTCGTTTCACTGAACTGGGAATTGAAATATTTATAGGAGACTGTTTAAAGATAAACATCCACTTGTCTGGGTCCTACAAATGTCACATTTCAAAATCATGTGGGATCTCATTTTCAAGTCTGCATGCATTTTTCCTGTGTGCTGTAACGTGCGGTTACTTGCTGGATTTCCCTGCCAGAACACACTGTACCATCAAAGCCCTATTGATACAATCAATTCAGTAACTATTCATCAGTGGTGTGAAATAACTCGAGGCATATGTATCTCCATACATGGAGTACGTTTCAAGAGTGGTACAAGCGAAACCGCTTGATTTGGTTTGATTCAGTGGGATTACGATTCAATTTGATATGGTAGCTTTTGGTTCCGATTCAACCCACTAGCCTTGCTTGGATTTTTAATTTGAAGTGGGCCTTCACAACACGTGGCGCCGCATCCCTGTACCAGATTAAAGGATGTTTTTCGTATGTGTGTTTGTTTGCAGCTGTGCTGTTGGCTATAATTTCTGGTGAACCTACCAACATGCCTGTGATGTGTTGAGCTCTGATTTGTGCAGCACACCATATGGAGAAGCCTCTGTAGTCCTCTGATGCTGCAGTTGCAGAACATGTGTGAGATAACGCAATTCTTCTTGAGTTATTCCTTAAAAGTAGTCTGCATGTCTCTGTGCTATGTAAAGTACTTCAACGTGGATGTTCTGCCTAGCCAAGTGAGCTGAACATCAGATGCTCAATAAAGATGATGTTTTTTGTGGGATAATTCGTTTTGAGCACAAATATAATTCTTATTATGATTAAAAATACTTAGGTTTCTTTTTTTAATTTCTGTGTTATTTGTGGGAATAAAAGGTTGATACATTTTGAGTAACAGAAAAGTACAATTCACCAATTGTCAACTGGTTGATGTTTTTTTGTGAGTATGACCAAATGGTAATATAAAATAAATACATAAAAAGTGATTGTTTTGGATCAATGTAAATTGTAGTTTCAGTTACTTTTTCATTTTTTAAGCAGTTTCATTTTTATTATAGAACATTTTTTTCCCAAATTTAGTTTTAGCTTTGTTTTATTAGTGTTCATTAACTATAACCTTGGTACTGACAATATGATTCCAAATACAAATGTCATTTAAAACATTTGCAAGAAACGGAAAATGGTAACAATGCCGAAAAGGAAGAAGAGGGTGTTTTCTGATCAGTTTTTTTTTTTCACGAGGTTGACGTGACAAAAATGAATTCCATGTCTCACCCGAGTTCAATGTGCGCCGAAGTGATACCAACTAGGCAATGTTGACCACTGCTAGTTTTGCATATGGATCATCCTCGTAACACTGAAACATCTGGGGATGCACCAAACAAACTTACCCCGATATATTCCTTGGCTTTGGATGTTGCAGTTTTGTACTCCAGCCACCATTTTGCCGCAGTGGCCTGTTTTCTTGCTGACCTAAGTCTCCTCTTGAGTACAATTTCTCTCCTTACTGCAGCCAGCAGTTACGTACATTCTGAGAAGTAAACAGATGGCCCTAAATAAAGCCAACTAAAAAAAGTCATTCCAGTGTTATGCAGTTGAAAAGCAGCGTGATTTGACTTTGATATCTATTGTTTCTATTGTCCAATGGAATGAGAAGGCACAGTGAAAAATATCATTAGGCTTTTTACGCACATGTTTACCAAACACCTTAAACTGACTTAATCTGCTGGTGTGCATGTGTACCACTTGGACTAAACTAGAGGATGTGTTGCATGTTATGCATGTGAGAATCGAGAGTTCATGTCCAGGTCCCAAAAGAGAAGTTGACATGTTTGCATGACAGAGTGTGAAGATTTGTGTGTAAGTGATTGAGACAGAGGTTACACTCTTGTGGGAGGAGTTCTGTGCATGTTTGCAAGTGAGCACATAGGCAATAAACGTGTGAATGAATGGGCTGCTAAATGAGGAGTGGACGAGAAGGTGGGCCAAATGTGCAACTGCTTGTGTGCGTTTACATGTGTGAACAGTTGTCCTAATGAAATGTGAAAGCCCTCCAAGTCACCTCTGCCAACCACACCAGCACTGCTGCATTGAATGCTGTCTCACAAGCACACATGCACGCAGGGCTTGTGTTAACATGGAAGTGTTAGCGTGGAAAGAGGTGGGTCGCGGCCTCTGTCGGTCTATCCCGCGAGGCGATGCTCTCCCTGGGCATGTTGCTCGTACAGCTGGCAGTCCTGGAGCCTTCAGACATACGCACACACATTTATGCAGACAGAAGCACGCTAGGCAGTAGGTCAGGAAGCTGCTGGCATGAAGAATAGACGGCTCTGACACCAGTAAGGCAGACAGCCTTTATGACATGCACGAGAGAGCGTTACCAGCATAAGCATGGCGTGTTTCATTGTGTCTGTCCTTATTCGCACATTAATGCCGGAGAATAACAACTTCCTGTGGAAGCGACAGACATTTGGTATTTGGTAAAGGACATTTGCTTTTTTTTATTTTATGCATAGGAAGTATATACAGTTTGATGGCTCGTGAAAGGGCACCTTGTCACTCTTCATGTCTCTAGCCTCATTATTGCTTCATTCTTAAAACGGGGTCCACACATACTGACAGTTGGGCCAAATTTGATCATTTTCAGATCTTTAACGGAAAAGTTATTGACAAAATGAGTGGATGTCAGTTTATGGAGTCACAGCCAGAATCCACTAAGATGAATGCAAGTAGCAGCAATTGCAAGTCTGTACAGGAGACCCGAGAAGAACATACCGGTCTTTGTTTACAGCTCAGTTGACTAACTTGATGCGTGATTATGTGCCTTTCCAATTGCTGCATTTCACCTGTTGGAGGTCACCCAAAAGTTCCTATGCAGCAGCTTCGCAATCCGAGCGGCTTAGTGGAAAATACTGTTATTGATCTGTAAGGGTGAAACAATATTAAGATGTTTTGTAGCATTTCATTACTCCATTACACGTCGATTTTACTTTTTGATGTTGAGACCCAACATAGACAAACAGAGAAAGTAAAAGTTGTCATCCAAATTGATGTTTAGGTAAGCAGAGCATTCAAAGGAGAGTCATGTTGCCTTCTTTTTCTTCAAACCCCGTATCAGGCTGTGACAGCTTGCTGATACAATGTTGAATGTTCCTGGAAGCCTCCCAGTAATTCCCTGAAAGACAGCTGGGGTTGGGAGATGAGGGTCAACGTTGCAACATTGGATCTTACCCATCTTTCTATCCATTCATCTGTTTTATGATATAAACACTTGATAATAGCTCTCATAAGATTTTCATGTATCCAATCTAATCTAGCGAATGATAAAAACATCATTAAAAACAACTAAATGAGTCCAATATACAGTATATTCTAGCCAGTAATTCCATTCATTGAGGCTGGTTCTTCTTTTGAAACTAGTGTCGGAGGGAGACCTAAAAAAAATGAGGTAAAAGGAAAATATGCACGTCACATGAGCTACTATACTGTGGTCTTGTATAATATCATGCATGACAATGGATGAAAATGGCTCCACCGCACATACTCTACATTATCCATAGAGGTCGGTAACCCTCGAGTGAATCATGGGGTTCTTTGAACAAAGTCGGTAACAGGCTAAACATTTTCCACATTATCGCCCACTTCCTTCCTATTGCTGAGGTTACTCCCACTCCCGTCTCTATTTCAGAGTCCTCCTCTCACATTTACGGCACGCTTTAGAAAGATACACTAACTTCTTTTGTGCTGTCTGTCCTTGATTTTGGTTGAACCCATCTCATTTTATTTCATGTTCTCTGTCGTTGAACTGCTTCTAGATTTTACCTCTTAATTAAAACATTCACAGTTGACACATTGTTTGAAAATGACACACAAAATCACAAGACTATCACTGCTTAAAATATGTCATTTTCTGTGAGCACATTATGGAAGTAACATCTGTGGAACTTGTGACAGGAAACGTCACATTTGTTACAGTCCTTAATGAATTGTATTGAATAACAGTTGTTCTATTCCAGGATACAGCCCAGTGTTGACTGCAAAACCTCTTGTTGCTATGCAGAACAGATAGATCGTTCGATTATAGCTTCCTCCCTCTGTCTCTTAGCAAGGCCGCAGTGTACACACTCAAGCATTGTCCTCGACATTGTTCTATGTGTGTCTGCGCTTGCATGACAACCAGTGTTAGATATTAACTCAGAGCGATGGAGCAAAAGGTGAACAGTCACACGTGTTTGCACGGGTTTTAGTTTTGTTCATCATGGATGACCGCTGGTGTATCTCCACACAGCTGACCCGATAAAGGTGTTGTGCATGATCTTCTGTTTATGTTTGCAGTACATACTGTGTGTGAAACACATTTACGTACCTGATGTGTCACAGCAGTCAATCACCTCTTTTCCCGGCAATAGAATGATGCGTTTACTGGACCAGTCTTTCCCGGGTACAAACCTAAAGTGTCACCACCACTTCTTCAATTGATATACATGAAACATAATCTCAAGCCAAAGGCTTTTGTTTTTGCTCTGCTTTTTTGCTCCTCTTGATGAGGAGGTAGCAAGAGAAAGAAATATAATATGACAGTGGTTGGTATCTGGGCCTTAGTGAGCACCTCTTAATACAACTACTATCGCGTCAAAATTATAGAACCCCGTTAATGCAACTGTGATACGTGTGCCTATATTCCCTGGAGCAAAACGAAACCAATATTTTTCTAATAACATGACAACCAGTTTTACTCCTCAAAGTTAGCCGTAATAACTTCAGTCAATCAGAAGACTGAAAATGCTGATTATCAAAGGCCTGCTTGCTGGCTCTTGGATAACGAATTTCAAATCAATTGGTTTAAGAATTGGCCCCACTCAGGGGCAAAGTGACAATTGAGAAATTTGCTGCTGATTGGTCAGTCAATTCCAGCCCAACCTGGTCTAGCATTTTTTTTAAGAGGCCCTAATTCCTTTAGATGTCTTGAAATGGAGGAGCATGCATTGTCAGACAGACGGTACCCCAACCCCCCCCCCCCCCATCACGTGCACCGCTGTCACACACTGTGTTCTCACTACTCAACAATTGTCAGTAAGTACAACTGTAGTGCTTGTTGTGTCATCCCATGACTATAATGAGCCGATCACACCATTTATTTACGGTAAGAGATTTGCAGCTTTTGAAGACATGTGGCATGGCTTGTTCTAAAATTCTAAAAGTCAAATCAAAAAGTAATTTCAAAATAAATGAATAGACCAGTACTTTTCTATTCTTCCAGGAACCAGCTCAACCCTGCTGCGTCTCATATGTTATGAGACTGTGGCTTTAATAACATTAAGCAGCACTTCCAAAACAAAGCTATCTTTGACTAAACATCCTATGAACCCACAGACCAGAAGAACTCGCAGGATAAGTTCAGAGCATGGCTGAAAAGCAAATGAACGTTCCTTCCGCATAGCATGGAAGCTGCCTTGCACAGCTTTTTTTTAACCACCATTGCTTAGCACCAGTGATGGCAAAAACAAAAGTGCCATTATTACCATGAATGGGAAATCGACCTTGTTTGTCACAAGGCTGTGGAAGCATATCAACGAAAGTGAAACCATGTGTCTCTTTCCTGGCTACTCAGTACTCAGAATTAAAAAAAAAGAAAAAAGAACAGCACGTACTGTACACACCTCCCAGGCCGCAACCACTAATCTCTTTCTGTACTACCTCATGTCACATTAATGGTGAGAACAGGAGGTCTTTGGTTTACAATGGTCTTGACATATGAGATTTCGATCTTACAAATAGTACGCAATGAACTTGCTTTATTAGCAGTGTAAGAATACATCATCGCACGGGACTTGACGCCACCCTCGACTCAGATGCCGCCGTACTTTATCGACCAGAAGTACTCGTACAAAGTTTTACACGTGTAAAGTTAAGAATGTTAAAATGTTACTTGCTGTATAACATTGTCTGTACAGATATTGGAGCATTTTAGCATGGCAAAGGTTACAGTATTGTTTCCAATTCCATTATTCCCTGCTGAAGCAATGGTCTGGACAAGGGATGACCAAGGTTTCTTGAAACACTTGAAAGAAAACTTTCAAATTGAAGATCACAAGGCCAAGTCTTTTCTTGGGAACATAAAAAGCACCTCCAATATGGATGTTGTGTATTGGGGAAGCTTGTCACCTGATTGTGTCATCAGAAACGAAAACAAAAAATCAGCTATGTCTTTTGATTGATTTTTATTTCCATATACAATTGGTGAATCTGGCAACACACAATTATCAAACTTCACACTGACCTTGTCATTTTTTTTTTTCAAAGTCAAAGTCAAAGTCTGCTTTATTGTCAACATCTTCACATGCCGAGACACACAAAGAGATCGAAATTACGTTTTCCCTATCCCACGGTGACAAGACATATTACACGATAGACATACAAGTAAACGACGCAATATAAAAAACAAGAAGGCACAAACAATGAATAATAAGAGTAACAATAAATAATAAAGAAATAGATAACACAACGAATAAAAGCCAGTGTGCATACAGACAGTAAAAGTACAGGACGCTACTCAGAACGGGGAAGCGGAACGGAATTTACCGTAATACCAAGCAAAATAAACACCACCAAACATCACGAGATCTAACTCATGAATGATGACATGAAGAACAAAAGGCCAGGGGTTAGTATATTTTCACGTCTTCTTTTAGAAACCTATTCAATATACTCCTGGAATGACTCATCTTTGAAGGGGAATGAACACAAAAGACTTCATTTTACGGTCAAGGCAACAATCAGAAGCAGTGCATTATCTACGGCTGATTCTTGTTGACAATGTTAATTCTGTGGATAGACCAGGAAGTGAAACAAGGAAAGAATACTAAGATACTTTTTACACTTTTAGAGGACAATAAATGCTTGAAACAAATCTGAGGGTTATAAACATAGTATATTTTGTCCCTTTTATTCATTATTATGTAGTTATTAAAAAAAGCCTGATTGCATGAAGACATGCATCCACCTGCATAAAGTTATTTAGTGAAATTAATGAAATGCTTTGAAGATATGACATTCACTTATTTATCTAAATAAAAATTATGAAGAAGGCTTGCCGGAGATGAAAGTGTGTTATGATAAACGAAAACGACCAATTGGAATCAGTCATCTTTGTTGTTTACATGTGCTTCAAACGCTTTGAGGTCATAACTAGCAAATTCCCAGTGGGATAAATCCGACTTCCAACTTTCCTTGAATGCAGCATGAGGAATGCCCTCCTGGTTCCTGTGTTTGGACTTCCAAAGGTCCACTGTACTTGAATCAAACAGAGCATTGCAGCAGGCTAAAAGAAATGATAAGAAAACTCACACAAGTACCAGTCACATGACCCTGGAAATTTTCAAGCGACTGCTGCACGCTGCCAGCCAAATGACGAGTGTAAATCAGCTACTTACAAAATGAAACGGAGCGAATGTGGCTTGCGCCTATGACGAAAAGGATCACTGACTGAGAAAGGAAAGCAGCGAATCATAGTGCGTGACACATCCGCAGACACAAACACACACACACACACACAACACTCTTGGAACAAAGTTAAGCTTGTGGAATCAGCTGATGTAGGGAAGGGAAAACTAAACAGGAACCGCTGGTTGCAAGAACAGAAACGGGATTATGGGAGTTTTGTAATCCCATTACACAACAAGGTGGACAATAATGCTACAGTACTGTTTGGCCATAAAATGACACTTTTATCGGAGACCAATAACTGGTAGAGCCTATGTGAAATTGTGGATGTATAGAGGAGAAGAACACACAAGGTATGTGTGGCATTTCAGTCGTACAGACCTGCCGGGCTGGTTTGTGGGTCATTAAAATTCCTTTGGTTCTCTCAGCGCTCGGCTTATCGGAACCCTCTGTTTGTTCCCCATGCGACGTGTTGGCTCATGTCCACCCACCTGCCCAGCCTCTCAGTCCACCTTCACTGTTATCTCCCTGTGCCAGAGAACACAGCGTTCTGTAAGTCTTGGAAAGTTTATAGTCCATTTCCACGTTATACTTACTGACTAATGGAAGATTTCCCCTTTAGGTTTCCACACCCAAAGTTGATCACCCCTTATTTTTTTATCTCCTTTCATTCCATTTATCTATCTTATCGATGTGTGTTTTGTCTCTTACTCAGTTGGAGCATGAAAATCGCATCATCTTTGGTGTTACTTGTATGATAAGCAAGTGGGCAAGCAAAGTTCTGTGCCCAGATTCTTTCTCACAACAACAACAATACGATGAAGAATGGAGCTGACATTTGTTATTCTAAATAAATAAACTAAGTGCCAACAACATGGGGAAATGATTGTTTGAAAAAAAATCTCTGCTGTCTGCCTTCATGATGCATGCACATGAGAACCAAGTGAGTAAATGTGCTGTAGAAGTATGAAATGTATAAAAGTACAGCGTGCATCAAATGCCAAATACTATAAAGTCCATGGTTTCATAACATTGTGAGCATGACATTAGAATAAGATTGTTTGCATTGAGTTTTGCATCCTTCTCTTGCATTGCTATTGTGACAAATCATCTGATTTTTTTTAACCAATACTTTAGATTATATCATAATTGCTGTCTATTGTAGTGCCATTTTGACTTATGTCCAACTTATGTCCAAAAGGTGACATGGGAAAGCATGTTTAAATTTACAAGGAAATAAATATATTATTATCGGCTAAAAGAAAGCACTATATGGCTGGAAACTACCTGTTTAAGAAGTGGCGAAACATTTGCGCATTTGTGAATTTATTTATTGATGTGATAGCCTCTTGTGATGAATCATCAGGTTTTCACGGGGGTCCTGTCTATGATCCATATTTGGTTTTCTCTGATTTTGAGTGCCACCATACCCATAAAAGCCAAGGCTGAGCTCCTTTGCACACAAAAATAGAAACTACACATATCACGTGTGTGATTTGTGTCACTCAACTAGTGTCTTAATTGTTGAATTCCAGAGTATTGCGAAACAGTGGACAGAATGAACTACGTCACTAGAACTAGAAACAACAGGCTTTGGTAAAATAAGATCGGCTGACCCACACTACACCACACACACAACCACACACTCCCTCCAGGGCTAATCTCCTATATCCCACCCCCACCTCGACCCAAAAGTCAGAAAATGCCTTTGATCAACATACATTGTCAAGGCACACTGGGTGACCTGTGTGTGAGAGAGGCACAAGAGGGGGTTGGGAGGTCCCAACCTCAAGTGCCGGATATAATGTTGTGCTACTTCCTGCCCTCAAAGCTCTGACCCAGGGAAACTCAGCCAAGGAGCCTTGTGTTTAGGTGACCCTCAACCTCCGCTGTGCCCCTCCTCTTCACCCTTTCTGCTTTTTCCTTATTCACGCTTGCTACTCCCCTTGAACCTTAACCAACACTAGTCTATTGGTAGTGATCATCACACACACATGCGCACACACACGCACGCAGGCACACACACATGCACTCACACACACACTCATTCACCCAAATTCCTGCAAGGTCTCCATAGCAGCAGAAATCCTTGATAGCATGCTTTGAACTTGGATTGGGTGGGTAGGTCATCGGGTTCTTTCACAAAAGGACACCGAGATGGTCGCACCGTCTGTTTTATGCACATTTGAAGTGTGGTGTGCAATAAAGATCATGTGGTCGCTCAACATGAGTTTGGGCAGAGATCAGCACTAAATGT
Source organism: Syngnathus typhle (assembly GCF_033458585.1). Taxonomy (NCBI): domain Eukaryota; kingdom Metazoa; phylum Chordata; class Actinopteri; order Syngnathiformes; family Syngnathidae; genus Syngnathus; species Syngnathus typhle. The sequence goes on from NC_083743.1 coordinate 12,284,577, forward strand.
GACCCTTGCTTTTTCAACTGTAAAAACCCCCATTACGCATGCTTCTCCATGTGACTCCTTCCATAACACGCACACAGACAATACCTGCAGGAATGTACACTAAACACTTAGTTAATTGTTCTTGCAGGTTCCACACACATCTCTTGAACAGCCTGTTTGCTGTAGAATTGTTGCTTTAAGTAATAGGAGAGCATCCTTTGCAAGTATACCAACTGGTTTAAACAGAGTTAAGTATTTTCCAGTTTCTAATAGTTTTTTGGGATATTGGTGAGCATTGGATTTATTCAGATTTTGAAACAGAGTTTCCTACTGCAAATAATGAACAGTAAATTAGAATATTGAGAGTCGAAGCGTCAGTAACAGTTATTAATGATACAGGCTGTGTTTTCAGTAATATTTTATGATTCTTAAACATCACGCAGGTGTAAAACAAAAAAAAAGTTCTTTGTAAAACAATCTTAAAAAACTTAGTCTTAAACTGAATGAAAATGGTGTACGGTACAGTACAGCAATATGAAGGTGAGTACCGTATTTTCCGCACTATAAGACGCACCTAAAAACCTCAAATCTTCTCAAAAGCCGACAGTGCGCCTGATAATCAGGTGCGCCTTCTATATGGACCAACATTGAGCCACTACAGCAGGCGTGTCCAAAGTCCGGCCCGCGGGCCAAATGTATATATCTTATATATGGACAAAGTTTTAAAATGGACCATTCATTGAAGGTGCGCCTTATATATAAACAAAGTTTTAAAATGGGCCATTCATTGAAGGTGCGCCTTATAATCCGGTGCGCCTTATATATGGACACCTTATAGTGCAGAAAATACGGTAGCATAGCAGCTCCACCATCATTTACTTTGTCATACAGGGCAAAACAAAGAATGAGCAAAACACATGGCCAGGAATAATTCTTTGTCTTTGTCTGTTTGCTGCTGAGGTTTCTGAAGATGTCCTCTGAGTTTTCATGTGTCAATGTTCTGAGTGCTGAACTGTGATGTTCAGTATCTCTGCATTGGGTTTCACATGCCTGCCCTCCACAGATTTCACTGGGGTTCTCTTTGGTTCTGGAGGTTTGCTGGTTGTAATCAGAATGATGCAGAGGGAACAGAGAGTGTGAGCGACCTTATGCGGCCTGTCTGCATCAGCGTGTTTGACAAAAGAACGTCAGTTGCACTAGTGACAGCCCCGTCGATGTCAGCACTGTTGTGAACAATACTAGTTTATGTGCTGCAATCAGGCTTGGAGTGGCAATATCCACGAATCTAAGTAGCCGTTAAAAGCAAACATTGGTTTCACTTTGACAGCATCTTTAGTAGATTTCATTTGAATCAACTGTATGCTATATGTGACCATTTATTCAACTGATTCATATAAATAAACATGGCTTTCTGATTGACAACCTTTAGAAAAGAATTTGTTCCGCAATACTTTATATCAGTGCTGGAAGTAACACTAATGCAAAAGATGCACAGAGTGACATCAGCGTACCAGAACATCTTACAGATGTGATAAAAGAAGTGATACTTCTTCTCTTGCTTTATGGAAAGTTTATTTTCAAAACAAATACGCCCAATAGACGAATGGGGAGAATCATGATTGTGTGCTACAACGAATTTGCAAAGAATTGGAGCAACTAACACAAGAGCTGGTGTGTAAAATGTGTCTCAATTAACTGTTTGAAAGGGAATGAAATATAAAATATTGAATCAAAGTGGATTTTTTTATAGAAATTTACTAAGGGCTCTATTTTCATAGACAGGAGCATGTGCGCTCCACGTAAAAACCGGTGCCGCATAGTATTTGACTTGAGGCAACTCTAGTTTACCGCATCTTGGAATTTGACCGATTGCGCTATGCCTTGCTGGGTGTTCCAGTGGATCAAGGCCGTTTTCCATTACACGCCCCAGGCACACCTGACAATGAAACCAGGTCCAAGTCGGGGCAGGTTGTATAACGTGACTTTGGTAGCTTTGATCCAGGCGCTGGTATACAGATTCATTCATAAATATGACAACATACATTGAACATTCCGAATTCTGGTCCAAGTAAATGAATTGATTGCGTCATAATTTTCATTTTTAATGATATATTTTTAAAAGCACACAGAAGGTGTGTGTGTTAATGTGTTTTGCACAGCCGTAAGCCTGTGCTCTGAATTTAAACACTACCTAAATGTTAATCAATCGGGTTTATGTTGTTATTTTTACATTATTGCTTTAACATTGGTCTAATTTTGGTCAAGGATATTTGAGGGTTTTCAACTGCTATGGATTGTGCTTGAGCGTAAAATAAATGTTGTTTTTCCCATTCACTTAAGAATTTATTTTCCGTTTATTTTGAAACCCGGTGCCGATGGTGTCAAAATGTTGGTATTTAATCAAAATGCGATGAGGCGTGGTTAATACATTTTCTCATTCAAGTAAAGACCCATCATTATTTCCCATAGCACAGAACCGTATCTAGCATAAAAGACGTGTCAAGGCTGAGGGGCTGGAACATGCCTACAGTTATATGTGCAGGCATGTGAACAGATAAGATCCAAAGCGCTAAAACATCTACGCTACTTCACAGTTAGGAGGGTGCGGATTCGATTCCACCTACGGCCCTCCCTGTGTGGGGTTTGCATGTTCTCCCCGTGCCTGCGTGGGTTTTCTCCGGGCACTCCGGTTTCCCTTCCACATCCCAAAAACCGGTATGGTAGGCTGATTGAGCACTCCAAATTTCCCCTAGGTATGCGTTCGAGTGCGGATGGTTGTTTGTTTCTGTGTGCCCTGCGATTGTTTGGCAACCGGTTCAGGGTGTCCCCCGCCTACTGCCTGATGACTACTGGGATAGGCTCCGGCACGCCTGCGACTTTTGCTATTTGCAAAGCCAAACAATTTGACTTTTTTTTTTATTCCAGGGTGAACCCACTGTGGCTGTGGTCTGACCTCATTTTTCTTCACTGCTTGACCTTTGACCCCCTTGTCAGACAGTGATGCAGCTAATAAAAATGTCTGCACATGCTATAAACACACCCCGAACTCATCTTACTGCTCGGTCTCTGCTATGACTACAATATCTCTGTATTAAAGAATCATTGCGAGGCTTTATTTTGATTTTGTTTGTATTTCATGTGCTCAAAGTGCTACTTGACATCAGCAAGTTAGCCTTTGATAAAGCGTCCTCTCAGACAAGTTATGGCTTGAACAATGGCTCGTCTGTATTAAGCATGTCATCCAAGGAAGACCGCTCCAGATCTCTTGGTATGCATTCAGGCAATTACTCTTTTATACATGAACGACTCCCTGTTTATAATGGGCAAGCCTGTACTTTCCCAATGAACGACTTTCATTTCTATTGCTTTGACAGCATCAGTACTTTGCTGGAATATGGTTGCACATCATTTGGCTTCAAAATCAAGTCAAAATCACTGTGACACACAAAATTAAAAGTTTGTCCTTATCTTCAAAGTTCATGGACTTACTAGGTGGGAAGGTTAAAAATGTGTGTGAATAGTGATCAGAGTGTTATTTAGAAGGCATCGGCCTTCTATAGTGTACTACAAAACACTCTCGCAAATGTGGGCCATTGATGTAGAATTGCCAAATATCAACACCCCAAAATTTAATATTTTGCATACAGTTTGATGGTGCATTATGTTTATATTTAAAACAACAACAACACCCAATTAATCAAACAGATTTGCCTCCCATCCAACTGCGGTCTTTGAGCTCTAACAACTACGAGTTATAATAGGTGCAATTTAAAAGACTGTTCAACTCATAGCATAGCGGCCGAGGCAGACTACAAACCAATGAACATCTAAAACAGCTTATTCACAAGAATTCAGCCACAGTTGAGTCTAATCGTCATCAAAACTGTGAAAAATGTTCTTGTGCTACTAAATAGCCTGTCACTTATCAGAGGTAGCATTTGCATTAATTTTCATATTAGAACAAGTTAACTTAGTTTAACACTTCAATACGTGTTCAAAAACGCAAGTATAATGCTATCATACAGACTCTGCATGTTAATTGTATCAGGATGCAACAGATTCATTCTATTTTTATTTCCTGTAAGTGACAAAAAATGGATTGTGAAAGGTTCTATCTTTTTTCCTTGAAGGTGAAAAAAATAAATCTGAAGAAAATGTAGAAGAACGTGAAAGGTTCTTTATTTAAAGTAAAATAGTCTATCGTATAAGATGGAATGTTTTCTCTTTGCTATAATTTTAAACACCCGTAATTCCTGTGGTTGTCTTCTCGGAATATATAGTCAGAAAGTAATTACTCCAGAATTTATTTAGTGCTCATTAAACACCCTTAAGAGAAATTTGTATTTCTAAACAGCAGCTCTTTGGTGGAACTGCCTTGTCAGCAAACAATGAAACTGTGGCCACAAGGCCATGCAGCTCAGCAGGTTCCTGGAAAAGAAAAATAACTTACGGTTAAACGGAAAGTGAATAGAAGCTGTCTTGCAATATATGGAGTAAACATTGCAGCACCACTTAAAATGAAATACTAAGTGTCTTTCTATAATCAGTCCTCCAAATAACAACAAAGTAACAAGTTGATAACAAACAAAGCAACAAAGTAACAAAATGATACGAAATCCCCTAGCTTTTCCCAATTCAACTTTTTGTCTTTTGTCAGTTCTTGATTGAAGACGTATGACTGCATAAATGTAAAAAATGTTGATTAAACCTGTTGTCCTATTTCAGTGTCTAGGCCTGGTAATACCAGCAGTATGCTATTTTGTGCGTGCTTATGTGTGCAATCATACACAGTAATGTGTGCAGCCACCTTTAAGAGGTTTCAAATTCAGCATCAGTAGTACATGGACCAGACAATTGGCCATTGTTAATGCAGGACCAAGGGAACAAAGGCGCCTGCTGGCTCCCACCCTCGTGCAACTTCTTCCGGCCACCACTAGACGGACTCTTCTGCTCAAGTCCGGATCTCAAGTCCCACCTCCTGCAGGTTAGGAGGCGGATCTTGTCCCGGCAGAGGAGATTCAGCACAGTACCGCACAGCGATTCCTCTCACAGCTGAGCTGAGTTCCTCTCCTTGAGCTTTCTGATCTCTTTGATATGCCAAACGGATCAAGGATACAAAGAGACGGACGGACATGCGGTAGATAGAGGCAGAGCATGAGAGCGGCGGGGCCAGTGGAGAGACACGACGAGGTTTACCCGGACTACCGTTTTATCCGCGCACAGATCTTGTGGAGCTTTCCGACCGGGCTACGCCGATGTGCTCGTCGGTTTTAACCTACCAAAGACCACCGAGACCCGATCGAGTGACTTTGTCGCACAGGTAGGGGAGTATTTTTCTTTCTTTTTCTAAGGGTGGGGGGTGGGTGTACCCAGGACGTCTGTACGTGATGCCGATGTTATTTAGGAATATACTCAAGTCACTACCTACGTAGGCCTCGTTTCGAACGAAGAAACGTTTCTTAAATGATGCGGGCAAGCTTACGAGCAAGGTGGGTGAAAGAAGGCAGCGCCTGGTGCTCTGGTGTGGCGTGGTCTTTGTCGCTGTTCCGCCGCAGTGGATATGGTCTCTGTGCGTGTGTGCGTGCGCGCGGTGCGCTACGTGCAAAGTTGCGCGGGGGCAGCGGTGTGTGCACGGCACGTAGCCGACCCGGAGCTGCGTATCGGACTCTCGTGATCAAAAATACCACGTCCCGGGAGAGAGAGAGAGAGGGGAGGTGGGGAGTAGTTCCGTGCTCCAGTTGTGATTTTATCTTTCGTGGAGCAATACCGATTTTTGCAAGTTACCCAGAACGTTCCAATAAAAGCGGATTCATATAATTATCACAAGATAAGGAAAAAAAGAAGAAACGAAGTGAATTCTCTTGCCCCCTCCCACCTCACTAGGATGAAGTCATATATTTTCCGCTTCATGTGCTGCTTGCAAATAGCTGGTTTTGCCCAATTTATTGCTTGTACGACGCAGTTGTTTTGACGTTATTGTGCGATCCACTCGGTTGTTTCATCGTCGGGTCGCAGCCGCAGGTGTTAAATGCACTTTCAAGTTTCGTTTCAGCGCACAGACGGTGCGATGCGGGCTCTCTTTCCAGGAAAGGAAAGGCGAGTTTTGAGTTAACAGCGAAGAAACCTATTAATCATTGCTTTATACGCCAGGATAATTTCACATTGGAAAAAGACTTCAAACATAATAGACACGAGTGACCTTTGATGACTACCTTATTTATCTTCTTTTTCCATCCAGGACAGCCGAGGGTTAGGTGTGCAACATGGATAAAACTTTGCACATTCTCCAGAAATCCGCAGAGGGTGTACCGACTGGGATCTCGCTGGATGTGAGCTTAAATGTGGACGAAGGGGAAGACTTTACGGAACAATCGATCGTGGGACTCACGGACAAAATACCTTTGGTGAAACCGTATTTCAAAAAGAAGCAAAGGAAAATCGACACCAAATGCCTACACCGCGCCTTGGAAGAGCCCATCCTGACGTCTCTGCTCAGCGGCGACATGCCGGGGGATGGTGTTTTTGTGCCGAGGAGTCAGGCGGGGCGCACGCCGGGGAACCTTTGCGCGGCTGTCGCGGCCAAACAGAACTGCATCGGCCCAGTGTGTGGCCTCAAAGACTCGCCGGTCGCTGACGCTGCCGCAGCAGGGACTGGCGATGTGGAGATGGCCGATACTACTGCGGAGCTGGAGGAGACGGAGCGGCGGGGGGAGCGACCCAAGGCAGCCCTCAGGGCTGCGGGAAGCACGGGGACAATAACGTCATCCAGCAGGGATGTCCCTCCCATAGTCGCACCCCAAGCGTCTCACCAGGAGGGAACCATCAAAAGTAAAGACCGCTCAGCTCACCCAAATCCCCCCCCTGTTAAAGACTTCACTGCCCTCCAGGACTCCCACCCCCTACTACCCTACTCCCAAGCCCAACTACCTGACAAAGGAGTGCTTTTTCAGGATAAAAGTGAAGAGGCCTCCTTGGACCTGGTGTTTGAACTGCTCACTCAGCTTCAGTATCACACACACCAGTCGGACTCGGTGGACATTTGTGTGGATTTCCTCCAAGGACAGTGCGTTTACGGCAGTGACTGCGCCCACCACCACACCGTCCTGCCCTACCACTGGCAGATCCGCAGGAGAGACACTCAGACGTGGCAAAGCATAGCCGATGAAGCCCAGGAACAGCTGGAGAGACTCTACTGCAACCCGGACAATGACCAAGTCAGACTCAAGTATCAGTAAGTGTCTCACTTTTATAATGATCGTCTCTAACTGCCCCTGCATTACCTGTGCTTGTGTTGTCACTTGGCACAAGTCTTTGTTTTTTTCTTTTACAATGGCTCTATACTCACTGAAAAGGTTTTGTTGATAACCCACAACTATTAGGAACAAACAATACCCCGTCTGAAAATATTGTTTCATCTCATTTTTATCCCTTTTTTAAGTTCAAAAGCTTTAAATCAAACTTATGCTCAACCGTAATTTATGACAATTTAGCTTCTTGTTGTTTGACTCTCATTTTAGTCCGGGTCGCCACAGTGTTACTGGCATAATATGTTGACTCCGGATGCTTGAGCAAATGAAAATTATAGTTGAAATAAATTATGTTAGGCGCATATATAAGTTTCATCCATGTCAAAACTTGGCAGCTCAAGTAATGGAATGTAAATGGTGCTCATTTCGAATCCAAATAGCTTAACGTTTAATCCATATCCTGTTTCTTCTCAAGATAAGGCAGAGTTTCCCTTAGTTGTTCAAGTGTCAGAATGAAATGCAGGTGCTCTCATGCCAAAAGGCTCTGGATTATTTTTACAAATTAGTAATGTCTTTTGTCTTCTAATAAGTTATGTCGACGTTATGCCACTGAAAAATGATACACTGCAGCTTCATAAGTTCGAGTAGATGCATCACAATGGAGGTCTATAACACATTTCGAGCGCCAGATACTGTCATGTTGCAAGTATTTCCAAAGGATACTGCATGGTAAATGAATAGGTGCCCATGTCATGACGACAATGCTGCAGTAAGTTGATATGCTGCTTGTTGATAAGCAACGTCTCATTCATTGTGTTGGAAACACTGCACGCTTTCCTCTTTGGCCTCACCAGTGCTGACAAACTGGGGGCTGCTATGCACAAGTGCAAGTGGATGTAAATGTGGCTTTTATTTGATACATGCACGTGGAAAAAAAAAAAAGACTTGAATCCTTTAATATCATCTTAAGCCTCTAATTATATGCGCGGGGTTGTTTTTTCTATTATTGTGTACAAAGGTAATCTATCGGCTTCTCACCATATGACTTCCCCTCTCCCTACTGTGATATTTGTGATTCATTTCCTGTAAGTCAGTCCTCTGCTTGGCTGCAGCTCTGTCCTAAGCAGACTTTAGAGCACTCATGGCAGAGCGTGGTGAACTTCTATGACCCCCCTGTGCGGTCACTGACACAGCCGCACTTGGCAGCTTCTATCCCTCCCTCGGTCATAGACATGCACACAATGGAGCACACACGCACATGCACACACACACTCGTACACACACACACACACACACACACACCCTCGCTCTTTCTCCCTGCTCGGCACGCAGATGCTCACACGAACGAGAAGAGGGAAGCTCAGTGGCTCACACGCATACCGTTTAGCAGACAGAGATAAACCTCTCTTTCACTCTCCTGTCACACGCCCACAAAGTTAACGCACACACATACAAGCACTTTGCAAAGCAATGTTACGGTGACATAAAGGAGAATGCCGTTTCCTGCGGAACTGTACTGTATGCATGCATAGTCACACACAATGAGAACATGCACAGTGACCTTGTTCGAAATGGGAAAAGTACCTCTAAGAAGCTGTTTACAAGAGTTTTGTCCGTTTAAGCAATATTCCTTTGTGTGCTGTATGCAGCAGGAACAGGACATCTTAAGTTTCGCTGCACCTCCGCAATCAGAGTACAAGAGGTGCCAGAAAACTCTACATAAGCTAGCATAGTTCTTCCCCACCACAACATGAATACTAAAAAAATGTCAAATGAATTATATAGTCAAACTAAATACGATGTTCTATCGGTATCTGGCTTATCACCAGTCTAATTCAAGGCAATGGTGGAAAAATAAAGGAAAATCCACTAGTTTTCTTTGTTTATTTCTTCACTAAGGTTGAATGCCCCTTCAGCGATTCACAAGGCATTTTACTATGTTACCATAGTACTCGTTTTGTCCTCTACACTTTAACAAACATTACTTAGGACCAGTCTCACAAAGATGGATTTGAAGTTTAGGAGAAGATCCTAAGGTTCAACCCTGGATTTGCGGTATTAGGCAGGATATGCAGTTGTGGGAAATTAGTTGTCAATATATAAACAGGTTACTGTACTTTCTCCACTATAGTCAATTTTACTCATCAATCACAATCCTTCGAAGATGTTTATTGTTTTATAGAAATGCCAGATCCTTTGGTCTCCCAACGGCCCGCCGTACACTGAGCAAAGTGGCTAACAACAATTTGATGAAAAATTACTTGGCATTTTTAATCGAATGCTACTTCTTAGAATCTGAGACATTGCGACACAGTTCACCAGCAATCAAGCCAGGGGCCCCCTGTCGTCCATTGATGAAAACTAGTTGCCAAACTGCACACCTTGCAGTTCAGTCGGATTTGGCCACGTCGTTTGGTGCGCTATAAGCCAAAAGAGTGTAGTCAGTGCTTCATCATCTGAACCCACGGAAACTTTGATCCATTGTGTTCATTTTTAGCTCTGCTTGTATGCACAAAGATTTATGTAAGAGTTGTTGGCTCCAACTAAAGCTTTATGCAAAGTGCTCTTCAAACAGGATATGCACCTGCTGATGTCAAACCAACTTCGGTGTGAATGTTTTCCGCCCTCATTCTCCCAGACAGGCTCAGCTGGCTCCTGTGACAGAAACTGCACATGACACAAAGATTGGAGCATGCAAGCTCATATAAATGTACGCTTTTATATGTACATCTTTTCTAAGCCGTACATTTGTTGTCTGGTTTGGGTTTTGTTCTGACAGCAAATAGAAATATCACCTAACTCCATAAAGCAAGTTTGACTCGGTAGCGTGAAAACGTAACGCTCAGTTGAAACATATTCATTCCACATGCACGTGACCACTCACTAAAGCATGACAAATACCTCTCCCAAGTCCAACAACTTAGCAAGTCTGGCTTGTTTAGGCAGTTATCTTCAGGTAGTACATCAATTTGTCATTTTCAGGGGATGAAAGAAGGGTTGGTCTTAAAATGAAATTCCATTTCGCCCCCACAAAGATCCCAATATTTACATATTACATAAGATGTTTTTTTTCCTACCAATATTGACAACTAACTTCCTGCCTCTCCAAACTTATACCCATTATCAATATCAGTGAAAGAGACACACACAAGTAGAAACAGATGCACAGCTACACGTGAAAAATCAATTTCCATGTAGTAATCGACGGAGACAGCTGTGCGACATCCGGCCATGAAAATACCGTCACTCTTCAGTAATAAACACATATGTCTTTTTTTGTTATAATTTTTATGTTAATGGAATGTCTGGAACACTGGCACTTAATATAAACATGTCAAAAAAAAAAAAAAAAAAAGACAAGAAGTGATTCTAACACATTGATAAATAAAATGATTTGCATCAAATGGTTACTAATGTTCAGTGGGTTTTTCTTCCACTTCTTTCTGTTCAATGCCAGCGTCTTAGTGAGCATATTATTGTTCCTCCGAGGACTTGCGAGGCAAATGTCTTCGTTAACGTAGCTTAAGTTGTTTTACAGTTTGCAGCCAATTTTGCCTCATTTGCTTAAAGCTCAAATTAGTCATCAATTATCCACACAATCATCAAAACTGTGAACTGCCTAATTGATTTTGAGTATTATTTAGTATATTTTAGTATTTTGCCCATCCCTGGTTGGAGAGTTCATGTGACCCTCGTTGTCATTATAAGCACATATTCGTACAAGAACCAAGCTCATTCACAATGCTCGTTTGTTCGCCCACAGTAACTTCTGGCCTAAAAATAAACCCATAACCCCATAAATAACCCCAAAACGGCTTATTTCAGCCACTTTGGCGCGCACGACTCAGGCGAGTGTATGCCTACACCATCAGTGAGTCCTCCTAAAAAATGATGGGTCAAAAATGTACCTACTCGGGTCAATTTGACCTGACCCCAACAATCTAGAAAGCTGTTTAAAAGTTATTGTTTGATTTATTTTATCTTAATTTAACGTCTTTGTGATCAACCTGGGTCAATTTGACCCAACTTTTGCGGTTGCTTGATAACCTAGATCGTAGAAAGTTAGATCAAACTGCCCCAAGTAGTGGGTCAGTCAATTTTTGACCCAAATTAGTCCTGTTGCTGTTATTATTTTTGACCCAGCTGTTAAGTTGTGTTGTGTAGGCGTATAAAGTTTAATTATGTGGTGTTTATTTTCTCAGTGGTCAATACATTCTTATCGTCAGTGGTCAATAAATTCTTATTGTCCGTTGTAGTCAAACAAGAAATTTGTTGATCATCTCTGTCATGCGGTTATATCGACTTTTGACATTTATGTTAATAAGTGTAGTATTTATTATCAGGGCTGACCTTTGACTGGTGGTAAATTGTGTCTTATGATCATGTGCTTATTGTGGCTTTGCGATTTTTAAAAGTTGATCCTGTGACTTTATTAAAGTTCTGGTGCATTCAGCGCTTAGTTCTGTCAAAGCTTTTTGCTGCGCTAGCCGGGTGCCGCGTCTCTTTGATGATGTTCTATGAAGGCTCAATTCGACTGGTCTTTTCATTAGATCATGCACGTACGCACGCCCTGGACGGTCGGTCACTGTGGTTACCTCAGTCAAATGATAAGACCAATAGGCAGGTCAAGAGCGGTAGTTGAGTTTATAAGCTTGCCCATCGTTATAGCAACGTTTCTGATTCTTATAAAGTGTCGCAAATCGAGTGCGAGTGCTACACTGTTCCCATGTGTGAATTATCCACAGTAAAGGTTAATCCCAGCCATATGACAAACTGGAAGCAAGGGTTTGCTTATTCCACCGTGAAGTCATGAAGTCAGCAGTGAGCGGGAATGTTGACGTCATCACTTCTGGTTGGACAAGTTACACTGTATTAATCCCGGCAGGCCAGTTGTTGGTTAACAGCACTATACTGCTGAACATCTGAATATTTATATGCAAGAGAGGGTGTCTGTACTTTCTGTAATTCCAGCCATGATTAGAACACAGCATGTGATGTTAGATTTAGAAAACAGAATGTCTCAAGGCCATTTCCTGTAGTATGCCGTAATAAGGGCATATTTTCAGACTTGAAAGACGGCCTGCTAATTCTCGCATGACCTCGTGACAAAGCGTGTGTGTGTCTGCGTGTGTGTGTTTGCGGGCGAATGAGAGCTCGAGATAGGGCTCCTTTGTTAGCCAGGTGATAAAAGGCTTGGTTGTCATTAACTGACATTAAGAGTCGCAGAGGACTAAGGGCAAAGTGACCTGACACCACACACTGTGCGTGTGTGTGTGTGTGTCTGAGTGCATGTGTGCAATTTTTATGTCAAGGCACATTGATTTATGTCATAAATTTCATATAAAACTAGATTGTTTTGTCTTTTGCGTTTATGCTGTTGCGATTGTGCAAACATGAGCTGTGTGTGCGTGTGTGTACATGCACACCGTGGATCAGGAGGGTGAGGTCAGGTGTAGCTCAGCCTCTCTGTTAGTCTTAATGTCCTTGATGGATGTCCAAAAGACAGCAATTATTTATTAATGTTAACTGAAACAAACTGTGATGTCCATGTTTTGATTCTATCCGTCAGATAAACAATGTTTGGACTGACCAACAATGAAAACAGTCAGTATTGAAAATAATTAAAAATGCGGTTCAGGTATGCCGAGTCAAAATGTCGTAGAAATATTAGACACTTTGAACTAGTGTTAGTCAAAACATCCTCAATATATGAATAAAACTTCACCCTGAAAACAAAGAGGCAGTTCTAACCATCGAAATCAACATGAAAACATTGCAGATTGTTGATCATTGTCCAAGCCCTTCCAAAATTTTGTCAACAGCCAGATGGCATTTACACACTCTGCCAGCAAACAAACATCACCTTATAGGTAGAAATTCTAAAAATGTGTCAGTTTTTAAAATTGAAAAGCATGACGTCAGTCTGTGCGCGTGTGCTTGTGTGTCGTGGGCGTATTGTGTGTATATTTGTGTGAAAGAAGCATTTGTCAGCAGATCTTATCCACTCTTTTATCGGGGCATGTCTGGATGAGACTTGCATGTGTGTACATGAGTCGGTCTAAAGAATGCATGGGAGTGAGCGCTTTTTTTTGCTTGTCTGTGACGTTCACACTGGCATGACTGATGCTGGTATGCAGGTTCTTGTGTGGGTTTGTATGTCTGTGTGAGTTGCTGTGAGAAAATTAGAAGGTATATATGTTCATGCAGGGGTGGGAATGGGAATTAACAGCTTTTTTTTTTTATCGCCCCCCCCCCCCCCCAATACTGTCAGTTTTCTTGAACTTTTTTTCACACGGGGGGAAGGCTTGTTCTTTTTCCAACAACAGTATCGCAGTACAATTAACATTCAGCCGCTTAGTAAGAGAGCAGGTTTGGCCATTTTTTTGTTGTTGTTCTTCGAAGCCTGCCTCCACACCTTTAGCACACCTCGGTTCAAGTCAGCAGATGTTTTATTTGGTGTAACTCATCAAGCTGCTCTTGCCAGAGTGAGGGCCAAAAAAGTCCCATTCCAACATTTGATTAGCCTCCGTGTCCCGAGCACCTCGTTTGAGTGCACTTAATTTAACCGGCGGAATTTTATTTTTGGAACATTACAAACCAGTTAGGAGCAAGGGAGGGCAGCTAGAGCTCAGCGGAACGTCGATGAAAATCACTGAGTGTACTGACTGCTGTCCAAATATTTGTCTGTTAGGGCCACACGGTGGGAGACACAAAGGGAATGTGGGAGGCGGGAACGCTGCCTGTAAAGTGCACTCTGTGTACCCATAATAACATTTGAAAATATGGTTGTTCAACAGAATATACTGTACGTGTTCAAACGGCAGCTGTGTGTATGTGTTCCGAGGTGGGAACATGCAGCTGCATCCGGAGGGCTTCCATACAAAACAAAAGGAAAGAAGCAGTCAATCAAAAACACAGAAACAATTACGAATGTGCTTTTATCTGAATCCACTCGCCTGTGCTTTGCATGTTCCCGCATTTCTTGTTTTTTTACCCAGCTGCTTCCTTCTTCTTCCTCTTTCTCAGTCCACAATTACAGTCACAACTTTCGATGTCATCGTCAAACATTTTGAAATTACTGGAACATGGTTTGAAAATTTGCATGAAGCTCTTACTATTTTGACTCTGCATATTCTTAGTGTAATCATTCCAGTTTTACTTCCTCTTGCAAACATTTATTCAGTCACATGATGGCCAAGTAGAAGCGCTGAGAATACGCCGTTTTTGCAGTGCATACAGTCGATCGAGAAGTGTGTGGAGGCATGACTCGACACCTTGTTTTGTCATGCTGTTGTGCAGTGGCCGGTAAATGAACCCATTGGACCACAACACTCATACATGCAATGTTATAAACAAGTCCTTGCTTCATAATTGATTCAGTGATTACATTTTATAGCTTACGAAAACCCTAAATTTACCTGCTCGAGAAATTTAAATATGACAGTAAGTCTGGTGTGAGGTTTACCTGTTTTGCTGATTGTGAGAGTTGGTTGGGCAGATACCGGATTTACCAGGAATGCAGTTTGTGAAGTAGGCCCACTGGACACGATCCAGTGAATTTGCACATGAATGGAGAAGGTGTGTTGTTTGAAAAAGCTGTTTCATCTGTTTTTAGTGAGAACATGGCCGAGCGCCTTCATCCTCTCATGCATCTCGAGTAGACCAGACAGTTTTTGCTTTTAGCTTGACAGACTCCCATCATTGTCAATCAATGGGACAATCAAATGACATTTAGCGTGATTGTTTTCTTGATGCTTTCGTGCGTATGTATGGGTTCGCCCATGCGCACGTCAGCACTGTCTGTGGCTTAGCGTGCCAGTATGTACATACTGCCCATATTTATGCAAGTGTTCTGTCTGACCCAGAAGCGCTATTTGCCAGAGGCCATATGGCAGACTAGTGTAGATAGACTGCCCCCCCCCCCCCCCCCCCAAACACACAATATGAGGTGATGACCCGCACTTCGTGAGACAGAGCAAGCTTAAGAGAGGTTATGCATAAGCTACAGTATTTTTTTTCCAATATCCACGAGGCTAAATGCATTTTTGAGCAACGACTCTACCGAGCTGGAAATCACTTTTGTTTGTCGTTCCAAAAGCAATGCTGGATTCAATTAAGCCACATATTATACACGTGTTCGCAATTAGGCTGCATTGCTAAACAAATAACTAAAGAAAACGTTTGACTCAATGCAGAAGTGTTTTACATTGCGAACACCTTTTTCTTAACCAAAATTAAAGCTAAAGCAACATGATCAATCGCACCATGTGATTCATTGTGTATAAACTCTTTACATGCTGTGCATATTTTGTGTTTTATTTATGGCACTCATGAGTTTCTATTTGTTCACTCCCACGTGATGCAGAAGTGGTATTTGTCCAGACTGACTCACTGTCACAGTCACGTTGCTCTTAAGCATCACGTCAAGGCTACTTTGTGAATTGCGACCATTTAACAACAGAGGCGCATGCCCCATGAATTCAAATGATCGAGATTTATCTTCATTAACATCTTTCTTTTTTTGCTGTGTGTTTCAGGGGCTCTGTGTTTTCCCTGGACTTTGGAGCCATGCGGGTTTGTGACGTGAAGTTTGATCGTGTCCGCCGACTATCCAGTCCCGCCAATCCTCTCGCCATAACCGCGATGAACCCAAGCCCCCCGCCTAGCTGTCACACAGTGTGGAAGTACTACTGCAGAGACAACTTTGGCTGGAGGGAATACTCAGAGGTGAGGCACGCTCATGACCACGAGGGCAGACACATTAACTCTGCCTCGATCAATCAGTTAGCCAGCGGCTGTGGTAGGATCAATACAGGCTGATCCCAATACACGACAATGAAACTTGTTACACAGCCATTATCAACCATTTTTTCCCAAACAAATCAACCTCGTGTGAGGTTATTATGACCCCCCCCTTTCCTCTATTGACTTGTGCAAAGAAAAACACTCTTACTGATCTTCTTTTCCATGTCCATCTTGTCTTCCTTTCCGATAGCCTGTGGTGAAGCTTATAGAGAAGGCAACTCTGAGGGGTCTCAAGGAGGTGCGATTTATTACGCTCCAGAACCAGTACATCCTAAACATCAGGGAGGGCTTCCAGCAGAACGCCATGTTTGGCTTCAGGCGACAGATCAAGAAGCGGCCTATGTTCATGTCTTCGGTGATGCTCTCACCCCACCTAGAGTAAGTAAAAGATTGAACTTCTGTTGTGTTTATCATCCAAATAATGCCATGTCACAGACATCAGCGAAAGTCCATATTGAGACTCAAAACTTGCTTGGTGTACGCTGTTAAACAATTTCAATTAGGGTTTTTTATCAGGTCACCAAATTCTCCTGTGCAATGCTGTTTTCCGAATGCAAAGGTGGAACTGGCTTAGTAAGACGGGAACAGAAAAATATCTCAAACAAAATCTTCATTGGAAAAAACAACACAAAAGAGGAAACCAAGGATAGAAATAAGCTGATTTGAGAGCTCCCACTTCTCTTTGCAGCCATTTTCTCACGTAGCGGTACGACTCCCACCTCTCGCTGCAGTGATAGTCCAGAAGAATGTGATAGCAAATTCAAAACAAGTGTCATCTCACCTCATTTGCGGAGTTTTTCACGTCCTCGGCAGCCCGCCAGTCATCTGCTCTCATCCCACACTGAGTGAATTAGAACGAGCTGTTCGTTCAGGACCTGGCAGCTATGAAAAGGGAAAATGTAGGAGTGTCAGAGATGGAGGGAAGAAGATGAGATGGTGGGTGCAGAGGACACGCAGAGGCAGCGAGTGAGAAAGCGAGGCGTACGGCCAAGAAAGTGAAAGATGCAGGGCGCTAAATGGTTTCCAGACCGGTTGAATGGAGTGTGAAACGTGACTGTGAGCTGGAATTTGAACTGAGGGATTTTGTTCCTGAGAGTTTCCAGTGAATGCAGTGTCCCAAGCGTTTAGTGTCCAAAACAAGTTTGTGTTTTTGTGTGTGTGCGTGCGTGTGTGTTTAAGGCTTAAAGGTTGAGGTCATTTGTTTGAGTGACACTCTCCCTCCTTTCCACTCGACCGGCCCCTTATTATTGTTTCATTTCACAATTGCTTCGTGTCAATTCTTCAAAGCCCCGTGGGGATCGAGACGCCGATCGCGGCGCAAGATCGAGACCAGACAGACAGGACGAGGAAAACTGTCGGTGTGATTTGGAGTCAAATTGATCAAAATCTTTTGACAGCACAACCCAGCTCACGTTCTTATGGCTGATGGCTCTGGCTGCATTTTCAGTGGCTGAGCTGGAAGTTGACAGACAAATCGCCAATAGTGACCCACATGACAGACAAAATGTTTTTTTTCTGACCGTGCCGCAATCTGTAATTTGTGTCTCGCTTTCTCCTCTGCTGTTTTCTCGGCTCAGCTACACACTGGCGTCGGTGTTGACAGCCAGAGGGATATTGTGGAAGGCCGGGCTTGAATGTTCATTAGAATAACCAGTCATTTGTTAACATAAGCAGCATGGTGTCAACGACGCTTTCAATTTGTATATAGATGGTCATAAAATATAGCCTAGTCGTTATGATGCACGTAATGTAATTAGATGCAAAACAAACTGTATCTTCTGTTTTAGGACTTTGGGTGGCATCTCTTCATCTCCACTGTGTAGTCCTTCCTTCTTTGCTTTATTCACCTCATTAATGGATCTCCCGGAGTCGGAGTCACTCTCCCCGACAACCACCAACCCGCCAAGCCTTTTCCCTGAGACCTGGTTGCCCATGGCCGTGAGCCAAGACTTCCTACAGGTGCCCGTGTCCCGCGACGACCGCAGCTACAGGACCGTGTACGGCTTGTTCCACAAAACGGTGGCGGAGACCAAGTTCAGGATCATTAAGATACTCCGGGTACAAAACCCCTTCCTCTGGGAGAAGTACAAAAGGTGAGTTGTGGATCCCGCCATCAGTCCTTTTCACTCAGCCGTTCCCATTTAATTTGTTGCGGGATTAAGGATGAATATAAATGTGTGTTTCACTGCTGAACTCTGTCAATCAACCAAAGCAAAAAATGTCAATATG
Source organism: Syngnathus typhle (assembly GCF_033458585.1). Classification (NCBI taxonomy): domain Eukaryota; kingdom Metazoa; phylum Chordata; class Actinopteri; order Syngnathiformes; family Syngnathidae; genus Syngnathus; species Syngnathus typhle. The sequence continues at coordinate 12,302,837 of NC_083743.1, forward strand.
ACATTATGGTTTCTCAAATTTAGAGACCATGAATCGGCATTTTTATTGGCTTGCTGAAGCACTGTGTTTTTATCCTTATGCTTCTTTTACCGTGAGTTTGGATTGACAGAGGGTTCAAACTGAAAGTAATTTGGGAAATGCTGCAACAATATACAAATTCAACAAATTGCTTTGTCATTGACCTGTGCAGGATGATAATGACGCAGTCTTGCATTTAATCCCATCTTTTGCTGTGACCAGAGAAATAAAATGCATCAGCCCTGTCATCCACATATTAGTTGCTGAGCTGAACGAGCGTTTCACACTCAACTTGATTCTCACAGAGACGTGATTACATAGCGCGGGCTTTGAAACGCTGCAAAGGGGAAGAGGAAGAAAGAACAAATGGAACTTGCGCCGGTTGGGCTTCGTGAGAGCAAGCTGGAGTTGCGAATAAAGCGGATGGGGTGATGTTTGGGTGACTGTGATGTTCCGTTTGTGAGCGTAGTGGGCAAGCCGCTGTGGTGGTAGGGCAGGTCCTATCAGCGGTGACACAAACACACACTCAGACTGGTACTGCGAGGGTTTCACAATAACTGACATTGTGTCATTCCGAGAGTGAGGCCCCATTCTGAACATCGCTTGATTACATCCCCTGTCTTGTTTTGACAGAGAAATCCTTCATGGCGTGTGTGTCTAATTGTATGTGTGTGTATGTGCATTTGCAGTCGGGTAGGCGTGAAGGCTCAATCTGGAATGCACAGTGCGCTATAAAATCTGATGGTAGCAAACTATAGGGTGTGTGTGTGTGAGTGTGCACGTCCGGCTGTTTGGATGCATGCCGTGGCCATCTGTGTCAGGTCCCAAGCTGCGGGATCACAGCAGGTCATGCCAGGGTCACCGCCGAGCTGGCTTTCCCCTGCGCATGCTCGATTGATCCCCTCGCATCAAACGAATTGTGTGCGTGTGTTGCTCAAGAAACGGATTAGGCCGAATGTTTTAGAGCAAACACGGTCGTGATGACAACTTTGGGATTCAAGCTTTATCACCTGCTTTTGTCTATCAACATGTTTTTTGCATGTAACGTTTAACACAAATTATTTTATGTCAATGTGTGACCCAGCTTCTTTGTCCACTCCAACAGGAAGAAGGAGTACATGTCCAGGCGTATGTCCGGGATGGACCAGATGATGATGATGAGCGAGCGTCACCTCTTCCACGGCACCTCGACAGACGTGGTGGAGGGCATCTGCAAGCACAACTTTGACCCGCGGGTCTGCGGCAAACACGCCACCATGTTCGGTCAGGGCTCCTACTTCGCCCGGAAGGCCGTTTACTCGCACAACTTCTCCAAGCGCTCTGCCAAAGGAGTCCACTGCATGTTCCTGGCCAAAGTGCTCACTGGCAGGTGTGTGTTGGATCATCAAATCCAAATAGTGGATTTTTTTTTCTTTGGTGTTAGGTGTAGAGGACAATCACCTAAAAATTCATTTTGAAATGCAAAATATATTTGTAGTATAACAAAATGCATATCAATCCTCACATCTCCATCACATTTTCCACACTTTAGATTGGTCAGTAATTTAAAGAATTGCAGATGCACATGGAGACTGACCCAAAACTATCAATAGGTAGAAAATATTAAATTGACGTAGGAGGTTTCCTGCCTGTGAAAAGAACCACCAGCACAAAGTCAAGTCATTCAAAACAAGAGAACTGTACACTGACATTGTCTCTAATGCTTTGAAGGTGCACGGCGGTAAATATGCTCAATGTAATCTATTTTATTTATAACCCCAGAGAGCGCCGCCAAGATTTCTGGTTTACGGCTCCTTTGGCCTACACAAACAAATAGTGTAGTTGCATGGACTCAATTCATATACGTTCACCGCATAAGATTCATGCTCTGATGCTTGTATTATTCAAGCTTCCTTAAGCACACAAAAGAGCGGCAGCCGTGTCATCATTAAATTTAGACGAGTCTCCTTCTAGATGTTGAATTATTCCGCAACTCTCCAGACAGTGGTTCGTCTGAAAACCACGTAATGCTCTTAATTGTCTACATGCACTCCACGTGCCCTCGTCTCTGTGCAGGTACATCGTAGGAAACCCTTCAATGCGCCGACCACCGCCCATCAACCCCCGCGACGCCTCCAGTGACTTGTACGACTCCTGCGTGGACAACTGGGTTGACCCTCAGATCTATGTCATCTTCAACGACGACCAGAGCTACCCGTACTTCATCATTCATTATGAGGAGGTATCCAGCACGGTAGCCCTCTAAGCACACTTTCTTTTAGGCTGCTCAGGTGGTTAGCCTCCTTTAACTTCACCTAACGGCTTAAAGCAAAAACACTTTCAAACAAAGCTGTCAAGTGGATTCAACGGGACTGGGCTCTGTTGTCAAGAACCACAAGCAAGTCCAAACCGGACTCAACTGGATACAACTGGACCGTTGAGGGGCAACAGTTTGTCACTCAGTGCGTTGTCACATTGACATACACGAGAGAACACCCTTAAGACTGCATTACTAATTACAAGTAAACATTGGATTTGGATTGAAACCCCTATTGCTCCTTTTCCAATTCACTCTACCCAAAACTGGATTACACAAAATTCACAAGAGTGTATATCCAGTACACGGAGAGTAGAACTTACTACTTGATGAATGTGTGCATGTAAACGTACTGAGCATTCAAAGGTGGATGCCAGCTGGCAACAGCCGTGCTTGGCTGAAGTCTTAAACCATGTAAACTTAACTAGATCATTCAAGAAAATCAAATATTATCCCCCTTAATCTTTTTCACTTAATCGTTTGGCTGTAAATGAACACAGTTCCATTGCAAGTCACACCGTAGTAGACGGTTGGCTTTTTTGAGTTGAGTATTTCAAGGAAGCACCAAGCAACTAAAGCTTCCAATAACTCGGACCACACCGTTCGTTAAAACAAAAAAACAAAAACAAACATAAAAAAAAAAAAAACCTTGTGTGTTTTCCCTGCAGCTGGCCTCTACGTTTTTTTCAAGTTTCAAGTCGACGTGTTGCGTGTTTCTATTTAGTGAACATAAATCGCGGGGCCTCTTCAACCCGGTCAGTGGACGAGTGTTTTGAGAAAGACTTTTTCCAAATGGACATCGACGTACTGTAAACCTCCAGGCGGAGGACTCATACGAAGTTGCAACTGTTCCTGGTTGGCGTTGTTGCCTTGGCGCCCACCGCTTTAGTTTCCGAAAGGGGGAATTGAAGTGTATGGTTTTCATGCTGAGGCCGCAGCAATGAAACATCTCTCTCTCTCTCTCTCTCGCGCTCTCTCGCACACTCTTTAGCTCTCTCGCTCTCTTGCACACTCTTTAGCTCTCTCGCTCTCTCGCACACTCTTTAGCTCTCTCTCTCGCACTCGCTCTCTCCTCTGTCTGTCTCGCTCTCACTCTTTCCCACTTTCTCTCACACACACACTATCTTGTGTTCAGAGACTGTAGACAAGTTTGATTGAGACAAACTGTACAAACGTTCTTTGTTTATATTTGAACTTGTGTGCCTTTTGTTCATAAAAAATGTTTATTTATGTTAGTTTAATGTAACATGGATTGAATAAAAAATGTAAAAGCATCTATGCTGTAATGTGATTTATTTTAATGTGACATGTTGGTGATAAATATTTTGTTAATTTTTTTTTTTTATATATTTTACTGAGCACACAATGTTTTGGCAGATTCATACAGGCCACCTTAATTCAAGCCTAACAGTAAACCCCCAAAACCTTTTTTTCTTTTAAGAATTGAAGTAAACAACTAGAATTTGATTTCTCAAAGCTCAGAACTATTTTTTCAGGTTTTCTTTTTTAACAGATATTTGATAGTACATAAGGGGATTGATTACAGCTGTCGCTAAACTTTATGTTTCCGACAGAACATGAACTTGATTGAATCAAGAATACCTCAAAGAAATCACCACTCAATAACATATTGTGTGCCTTTGCACATTGACAAACAAACTAAGAAAGTATTTGGATATTTTTGAAGGCAAACACACGAACTTCCCATCGTGCTCCTCTTCACAGTACTATATTATTTATGATAAGCTATGCAGCTGTCATGTTAACTATTTAAAATCCTTTAAAATATCCTCACTGTGACACTACTCTCAGAGCTTGCCGAGAGAATTCATCGTGTGATTATTGGCTCCTTTCTGTCAGGGGAGAACCCTTCTCCACCCCATCACACACCCTTTTAGGCTACCCACCCAAAGCCGTACCCAGTGGGGTATGACGTGAGTGCCGTGTCTAATGCGGTCGGGGCGGGGGGGGGGGGGGGGGGGGGGTCGTCGCCGTCTGTCCCAGCACAACAGTACATCTTGTTGACATGGTGGACTTTTGCGGACTTGCAGAAAGACAAAACCAATCAAAAGAATATAGAATGTAGAACATGGAATATAGAATGATTTTGTACAGACCCTGGGATAGGATTCCCAATGTTTTGGTTACTTAATGGAATTAGAACTAGTACTTTATCTATTTTTATTTAATTTTGTAATTCAATATTTAATGAAATATTTCTATCTATCTATCTATCTATCTATCTATCTATCTATCTATCTATCTATCTATCTATCTATCTATCTATCTATCTATCTATCTATCTATCTATCTATCTATCTATCTATCTATCTATCTATCTATCTATCTATCTATCTATCTATCTATCTATCTATCTATCTATCTATCTATCTATCTATCTAAATGGAGTGAGGCAATGAAGTGGTGGGGGGTTAGGGAGCAGTTATTTTGCTCTCTTCGTGCCTTCTCGCTGGGCTGCGTGCCTGTCTGCTCCTCTCGTGTGCATGCAAGCTTGCGCAGGTTGCCCTCTGTTTGCCCCCATCTCCTTCTCTCCTTTGCTCTCATCCCCTAGTCTCTCTTGCCTCACCCCTCCCTCTGTTAATCTCTTATCCCGCCCTTCCTTCTCTTCACCCTTCGAACTCCCTACCCGACCTTCCCCCTCTCATCGGCTATTAACGGCTTAAAACTCCTTTTTGCCCTCTCATATTAACAATTCTACCCCTCCCCTCTCTCTCTCTCTCTCTCTCTCTCTCTCTCTCTCTCTCTCTCTCTCTCTCTCTCTCTCTCTCTCTCTCTCTCTCTCTCTCTCTCTCTCTCTCGCTTGCTGTCTTTGGAGCTGCCTCTCATGAGTCATACAGCGGGCACTGGCTGGTTTGTTTGCCTGAATGCCCTCCAGGAATTGCTGCCGGCGCACAGAAAGCACTTCTTTGTAAACCTGCTGGTTGAGGTTAGCAGAGCAAAGCAGGAGATGATGTGCAAGAAGGGAAGGAGGGATACGAGCACTGAAGTGTGTGTGTATGTGTGTGTTCCATTTTATCTTCCATGTTCAGTTGCTGCTGACCAGATGTTTCAATACCTTTGCCCAAAGTGTCATTCTGACATCTGGCATTGTGCCATACTCATCCTCAATAAGTATAATCACCAAAATATTGAAAATGATTGAATAGACAACCTCAGGTTTTCACATATTTAGCGACTGAGGTTATTTTTCAGTCAGATGGTGCCCCAGTAGCTTGTCACATATTGAGAGCAAACACAATAAAGTGGTCCCAATGTCAAGTTCCTCTTTCCTCATACACATCCATATTTCACACACATGCGAGCCCAGGTCAACACTGCTCGAACAATGCCCAGCTGCAACCAATGAATATTCCAGATGCTGTTTTTTCTTCTTCCTCCTTTCTCTCTATCATTTCAAATTTCAGCTCTAAGCCTTTAAGAGAAGCAGCAGCCAAGTATGGTCAGGCTCATGTCATGAACTTTGAGCGACCTTCAGAAGAGACAGATTGTGACCTTGAAGACCCAGCCTAAGGCTGAGCTTTAGGCACCATTATGGACGAGCCCGGAAAAAAGTATCTCGGGCCGATGTGTGAGCCTTGTGTTGTACGCGTACGAGAGCCAGGGAACCGTCCACTCTGACCATTACACTCATTTTACGGTTCGGACATCCTCAAAAGAACTTCCTAATTATCTCCAACACATCTTTTTATGTTCTCATTTTGCCCTGTGCTCTTTTAATACTTCCTCTAAGTACAATAAAGGAAACCATAGGAAACGGAGTACTTCGGCATCCAGTTTGTTCCCTCCAGTCAGCTGTTTTTTAATCTCCAAACAGGCGCAACCTGACAGTTAACAGCGAACAGACATGGACATTGCAGACAAAGTATTGGGACATTGGGCTATTAAACAAAAGTGAAGAGAATCTCTAAGGCCGTATATAATCTGTTCTGGGATGATTGGATTCGGAAGCAATTTATCCCACAGGAAATAACGGAAAATAAATGAATCAGTTCCATCAAAAAAAGAATTACATGCAGGTACAATCCTTAATGAGGAGACATATTGTGCCATTTTATCACAAATGAAAACAGTTCCCAGAAGTCTTGTGTGTGTGACATGATTTGCTTGAAAATACCCCATTTATCAGGAATTAAAGCAAAGTTAACATCAACTCCAACAGCCATGTTTAGAGCAGCAATTTTTGGCAGGTTGGTGGGAGGGTAGGCTGTCCTGTAAAATGGAATTGCGCCAATGTTCACCTCTGCTGCCTACTGTGGGCTGTGTCAACACAAATGAGACTGAGGGAACTTTTTTGCACAGCGGCGTAAGACTTGCACTCATGGGGCATAATATGTCTTTGCGCAGTTTCAGGATTTACATTTGGTTGCCGATGGACTTGTTTTACATTTACGCGTCAAGGCGACTCATTGTGCTTCACACAGGTAACGACAACATCTATAGGCACAGCAGTTTTATCAGGACATTGTATAGGACATTCAAAAGGAAATCAGAAAAAAGTATCTTACAAAATATACTAAAATGTACTTTGACAGCATTAAACATCAGCAGAAAAAAATTAAAACATTTAAAAGTAAAGTAAAAACATATATAAGTGGGTTTCTAAAACAATAAATTGTGGATATGAATCATAATTCTGATTTTGTATGACGCATTTCCAAAAAGCTTTGAGTTTGACTACGACCATGTCTTGCTTTTGTCCCTTCCGACATCTTCAAACGCAAGCTAACCTGAGCTGGATAGACACTTGCGTCCTGTAACGTCCACTGCGCCACACTCCAGAACTCCCAACGGGGATCAAATGACTCATTCACTTGTTCACTCTCACTGTTGTTTATCTGTGCAGATACAAACGCAGGCCTATCTAATTCTTCCACAGTTTGTATGGCTCCTCTCACCATCACCTCTCTGCTCCACCGGCCCTGCTGTCATCTCCGGTTTCCATAACCGGAGTTCACGGGATGTGAGCCTTAGATGTGGAGGAGGCAGGGAGAGCGACATGAGTGACAAAGAGACTTGAGGCGCAGGCCTACTAGGAGGCCAACAGGCGGAAAGATTCTAATCAAATTGAGGTAATGTGTTTAGAGTACTGGTCTGCACTGTGGAGTTAGTCAAATAAACCCACGATGCAATTGTTTGTAAGATAATGTTTTGGTGAGGTAAGACCACTGGAACACTGGTTACGTGGAAGCTGCAGGACAGAGTTTGATCAAACTAAGAGCTGGGATCAGCTTTTTGTTTTATTGAAGCTGAAACAGTGGGGGAATAGTTGTTTGATACGTTTCGAAGATTGCTTCTTTTTGAAGAAATTAACAATGCACATTTTATGTTTTTTTTTTTTTCTTATTTGTGGAAATAGACAGAATAGCAGTCAAAATTCATAAAAACACAATGTACAAGTTTTGAAATGTGCATTTCTCTGAGTAAAATTTGATCCCATAGATGAACATACATAAAATTTTGTTGGCAAGCAAAACAATGCAACTTTTTTTAGTTGTTCACCAGGTTGTACACAGCTCAGGAAGGATTTTGGACAATTCCTCTTTGCAGAAACTCTCTCAATCCTTCAAGGTTATTTGCTGCTGATCGGTAACTTGAAGCTTTTCTCTTTGTTGAGGTTTGGAGTCTGACTCGGTCACACTCAATCTACTCAAAATGCTTCCTCACAGACACAATTTTCAAAGTTGATAATACATGGCTCCCTTCATCGGTCCCTCTACGAGATAAAGGAACTCTTAAGTAAAAAGAAAAACAAGAACCTCATAGCCTTTCGACGGCCATGGTTGTCTTTGCAGATGCATTTTTTTCGTGCTATCCTTAGATTTAATTATTTCCTTCAAACATGACAAGTCGAGTGGATGCCAAATACTCTAGGTCAACTTTGGTTTTGTCTGACCATTGCACTTTTCCCCAAGCCGTCAATTGGTCGGTAACTGGCAAACTTAAGATACTTTTGTACATGCCTTCTTGAACTGGGGGACTTTGTGAGATTCCATCCTGTTACAGCATAATGTACTACCACGTTTTCTCGTAGTTTCTGAAGTGCCAGTTGATTTCAAATTGCTTCTTGCCGGTACCTTTGCTTCCTTGGAATCATTGTCACTCCACAAAGCAGATCTATGTGGCGCTCCAGACTGAGGTCAGTTGATACTCATTTTCTGTCCTGGACTTTAGATTCACCAGGCAACTTGTCACCACTCAACCCCAAACATTTTGCAGATGGTTTTATTACACATACCCTGCCTGACATCTTGGGACAGCTCATGTGCATGGTGGTTTTGAGAAGGGAGTGGAACAAATGGATTCGTACAAGTGTGGTTTCTTCACATGACCGATTGATCTCAGCTCATTAGAAATCAGTTGATTGTGCACGGACAGATGTGTGGCACATGGGCACCAGCCAGCATTCGGATCCAATAAAATAGGACTCAATAAAATGCACAGCATACAACTTTTATATTGTGTGTTTTATATGCATTTAAAACAAAAATATTTTTCTAATTAAAGACCATAAAAGTTAGAGGCTACAAATACAAATCTACAGTCGTCAATGTTCTAATATGACAATTTTATTGCATTCTGCTCTTTGTTTGTCCTAATAGTCCTAATCTTTAAAATATCCAGCTTGAGGCAATTGATCTTTTTCTTTTTTTGCCCCTCCCATGCTTGCAGCTGTTCTTTTTCGTGAGAATCCCGACGCTTCCGCCCTCACCCATCAAAGCTTGTGTCATGTGGCGTTTTAAGGAGGCTTCCGATCAAGGAGTTATTTGACAGTCTTTAACATAAGCATGCAGCGTTGTATGTTTAAGTCTAAGCATGTGCGACTCTGTATGTTCATGCGTGCGTGCTTCAGACTGTGTGTCTGCTTGAAGTTCAAAAGGTTAATTGTGCCATATGGAGCGTGCGTGCATGAAGGCGCATGCATGCCAGTGTGCATGCAAACTCTGCTCGTCTGTGCCGAGTTGAAAAGGTCAGTCGTGCTGCAGCGCTGTGGATCCTGACTCAATAATTGAAGCTCAACAAGCACATGTTAAAACATCATGATCCTCTCTCTCGCCGACGGCCTCAGTCATGAGAGCAGCAGAAACTGCCAAAGTAACATTTCTCACTTAGTCATTCAGTGCTTGACTTTATGTTGTACTCCAAATTGGCAACAAGATTTGGTAAATCTACACAATCTCATTTAATAGCTGGAAGAATAATTGCGTCTTCACAAAAAAAAAGTGTTCAATTCTGATTGTCACAGTCAAAGAAGTATTCATTTAACAATGTGTGTTGCCACAGTAAAACTTAACAGAACATCTTAATAAAAACAAATACTTTTATCTAACTCATCCCAAAACAAATTAATCTGACTCAACATGACATTTTGTAGTATTATTTCGGTTGTTGTGCACAATTAAATTTCTAAGCATTTTAATGAAGTAGATAATATAAAGAATATTTTTGGTCCCAACCACAATGTTGTCGGTTTGATCCTATAAGTATTAAGTGTATTAAGTATATTAAGTATTAAGTATACGTTGTGTACTTAAGCAACGAATGCACTAAGTCACAAGTTGATCTATGTCCTGATTATGTGTCATCAGTAAATCAATGAGAAGACGTTGCGAAAGCAGTACGTCAAAGGTAGAAACATGCTCTACAAAGTAATGTGAAGTCATTTTCTTGTGTAACTAAAATGATAATCAGCACTTATTTGTTGACATAGTTTTTATCATATTCAAATATGTTCATATAATCCCGACATCATACTTGTAATGGTTCAAGTTTGAGCTTGCAAAAATCATTTCTTTTTAATCAGGCCTTTTCTCATAAAATTGGTTTACTCAAAACATTGACTTTTCTCGCTAATATATTGCTTTGCTCTCGTAAAACTCCATCCATCCATCCATCCATCCATCCATCCATCCATCCATCCATCCATCCATCCATCCATCCATCCATCCATCCATCCATCCATCCATCCATCCATCCATCCATCCATCCATCCATCCATCCATCCATCCATATTCAGGCACGTTTCTCTTCATAAGGTGATATGTGATTTCCATTTCTGCAAGTCACATCTTGCTAAAGCTAACTTTGCATAACATTGAGTCATAACAAGCAAGACAAGGGTGGCATTCATGAGAATTTACAAGTGAGCAGTGACATTGAAAATAAATTTCAAATATGAGTCTACTTCTTGAGCATGAGCACTTGTTTTATCTTCTGTCTTTGCTGCTTGGTATTACCAGTAATACTTTGAGGCTTTTCTGCATGACTCATCTCTAAGAAGAATGCAATGGGAAACCAGTCAACTGATTTTGAAGTTATCGCTCATGACTTCTTTGTTGTATATGATCATACCTTTAGGCTGACTTACCACAGGAAGATAAGTATTTTATTATTATTAAGCTATCATTACTGCATGAGTCACTGATGGTGTAGGCCAGGGGTCCCCAAACTTTTTCCTGTGAGGGCCACATAACCTTTCCCTTCTCTGATGGCGGGCCGGTGGCAGTTTGTAACAGAAAAAGTGTGACGATCGTAGGGGAGCTTAAAAAAATTATTGTTTTCCAGAAAGCCACACATAACCAAATAACGGTTATTTAATAACCCTTTCCAGGTTCTTTACAGAAAAAAAGTCAGGAAACAAATAATAACACTATTAATGAAATAAATAATAACTAAACCCTCTCTGAGTTCTTCACAGAAAAAACAGGAAATAAATAACTAAATAACTCTCTCTGGGTTCTTCATAGAAAAAAAACCATGGAACATTAACTTTCTGTTGTGCCATGCACAATCTTAACAGATAAAAGTTCAGCTCAGTTGTCAGAGCAGAACCTCTCTGACACACATGAGCAGTCTCTTAAAGTTCCTGTGTTCCTTCCTTATAATCCTTTTGTAGGTTCCAGTAGGCTTGTAGATACTGCTGTCTTTTTTGTTAAAGTTTGATAGTGCGTCATAGTCTGGAGTAAAATTTGTTGTGGCAATTCTTAGGCGAGATCCGAGGTGTTGGTCCGTTTACCTCGATCTGTGACGGGTAGATGTTGACGTTCATGTGGCTGAACGTCACGTCGCGTACGTCGAGCCAAATTGGCAACTCTTTTAAACGCTCGGCACTGTTCACCCTGCTTTACTTGGGCGACATTTTAACGGAAGGATTCCAGGGGAAGGTTTGTGGGTGGCTTTAGCGCAAAACTGCATCTGAAAGCTCAGCGCGCAAATTACAAGAATGCTGTCGTCACAGCCCACGCTCTAAATTCGGGACTGATACAAATAGAGCGCGAGTGCGCCATGTCCGTACACGCACTTGTGAGTGTGCACCGAGCTTTCTGACACGGCTTCCGGTAGTAAATGCGCAGGCGAGCGCTTCCCCATCTACTGGGGAAACGCAGTCATTGCAGGCAAAATGAGCAAAAAAAAAAAAAAAAAAGTTTAATAATACAATTTATTCAGGGTTGGCGGGCCGGATTAAACGGTCCCGCGGGCCGTATCCGGCCCGCGGGCCGTAGTTTGGTGACCCCTGGTGTAGGCCCTACACTGTAGAGGTTCATTTGCCTGACTTCCATGGAGGCAACGTGGGCTCACTTGTGATAGTGAGAAGAAAAGTGCTTCCCATCCGTTTCCATCCAGCCAGCCATTTTCCATAGTGCTTGACCTCATTAGTGTGATGGGTGAGCTGAAAGATAAGCATATGACCAGGATGAACACAATAGGAAATGTACAGATTTAATAAAGCACACCGCATTTACTTTGCAGACGCGCATGACAAATGTGCCAGTTAAATAACAAAAGGCAACACATTCCTTCAGAATATTAATATGATGAATCTGGGTCAAAGGTCAGTCCCTTATTCCAAGACATGTCTGCTCCCATGTGATCGAGGAAGTAACTCTGTGGGAAAAAGAAAATAGGCGGCCATTTGAGTATCGCATTCAATTGTGGTTGTCAAGAAACGTTCGCGTGTACGATGCCTTCGTTTTATTCTCTGCAGAAAGAACAGCTTCCAGTCGTTGTAATATGTCTGTGGGAAAACAACACGTTTTTTTAATGTCTTATGTGGAAAATGTATGACAGCTTGTAGTTGGTTTGTCTTTGACAGTTACAATTTGCCATGACATTGGACTTTGTATGCTCCAAAAGGCCTGCAGCCAATTCAATGGATGAGGAAAAGCAGAAGTTATGAGTACAGTAAAGACAGACTTGTCTTCAGACCTCAACCTTGAGGGGGCACAAGAAATGCTGGGGCCCTGTGATTATCAAAGGCCTCTTTAGTTGCCAACCCCAATGGACTATGTCCCTCCACGTTTGTACTGTGATTGTAGGGAGTGGGAAACATGTAAATGTTAATGCTAATAGCTGAAAACGGACCGTCGCTAACATGTATGTTTACATCTCTATTTATGCTCACTCCAACCTCTGACAATATTACAACGATCGCCCCAATATTTTATGGATAATAATTTTCAGATTCAGACTAAAGTTTATGTCGCTTAATGAGGAAAACACTTGGTCCATAAAATCCAAAGTTCTACAATATATTGTATTAGACTTTTAAAGGTGGCTGTGTAAATACAACTTTTCCTCTCCAAATATGTTGATGTGTTTTATCATGAATGAGTTCAGAATGGCCAAAGTGATAAGAACACTCGTACTGGGCAGAGCGGAAAAAGTCAGAGGAAGAGTGGGCACCGTTTTGGGCGGAGGGTTTGAGACGTGTGTACGTGCGGCATGATGTGTGAGCCTTGGAGGTTGGAAGGGGCTGAGAGAACAGGATGCACAGCCCCTGAGGAATGTGTAGAGCTTATTGCAGTGATGTGAAACTCATCCCACCCTCCCCTGTCTCACTTGCGTTTCTCTGACTTTTTCCTCAGTGCCCTCTGCTCCTTTCCCTCAACCTCCAAACTGGTTGTGTGGTACGAGGGAGTGGTCACATAGACAGCACGAGGTTGATCTGTAAACTGAGATAGTGCAGCAAATAGAATGGAAACGACTGAAGTGGGTGCGGGAGGGAGCTTGCGGGATTTGGCAAATGACATGAAAAGGTCCGATTGCTTTTGAAGGGAGAATAGGCAATGCCATTATCACTGTGTGCCGTCAAACCCTCTGTGACAACTCTCGTGTTGACTCCACACTTGGTTGCGATACGTTATGTTACTGCTGCGGGAACATGAGTCACATGGAGTGTCAACAGAGGCGTCTCAGAGGAGCTGAATGATTGATGCTTGAGCTTTGCTCCAGATTCATGAAAAAACTTTTATACACCTGCGTTTTTTTACAGAACACATATGCAGTATGATGCGGCTCCTTTGCAGCAGGCACTATTTCTTTTGTAGCTACATGGCCTTGGGCATGTTCCTCGCCATTCATTTCAACCACATTCTTTTCTAAACTGGGCTTCCTATGCTTGACTTTAGACCCCAAACAGCTGCTCTCCATTCATCCTTATTATTGCAGAGAACAGAGCCTTTAAGAGAACAGCCCAGTTAACAGCATGCAGCTTAGCCCAGCACAGCTAAACTAGCCTCAGCAGATATGCATTCCAGCCCTGTGCAGTCAGCCTGTAAACCTTTGTCGCATACTTGGCAATTTGTCACTCACCTTTCATGCACTCCACCTTGTATTAGAGAGCATCATGGATGATATGCTTTTATTTTATATGTAATCGCAACCAACACGTTCAACAAACGCAAATACTTAAACCTCTCGCTCTCTTTGGAGAAATATGGATTGCGTCATTTACAGCTTTTTAAAATTAGCGGTGCTCCCAATCCAGAAATTGGACTTTGGTGTCCTCAAAAGAATGTCTCTTATTCTTGAGATGCAGATGAGCAGCAGACTCTGAGCCTGAAGAAGCTGCTCACTGTGTTAAGTGGGTTTGAAATGCATTGGTTGGTTATGTTTGAAGAAAATCCTTCTGGGTTTCTCTGAAAAAACAATATCCTGTTTCCGTCATCAGGTTTAAGAGAAATGTCTCAATTGTTTGGCAGATTAGACAAAGCCCCAATTTGGATACCCACAATTAGTAGGATGATGTGAGTCTGCTCCTTGTCGGGATTTTCTCTGATTTGTCCTTGACGATTCTGTTCACCCTTAGCTTGTTTTCTAGTGTGTGATGGGAGTAGATTTTTAGAAGACCTCAATATTGACATCTGAACTGGTGAACCCATGGCACCGCCATGTTTTTGCATGTAGAAAACGTTTGTTGTATTGGAAGTAAGTAGTGCGACGGCTAAATCGAAGTAGATCACATACCTGACCTGGAGTGAGCTTGGTCAGTGGCCAGTCCACTTGATTCAACCTGAATGACTGAGAATGTACACTACGCAAACTTTTTGTTGGACATTCTCTTATATAATATATATTGATTTCTGATATATCAATCTTAAATTTGTATTGGGCAAAAATACCAGTTTAGTTCATTCTTCAACTGTTTCATCTGTCCTTTCATGCATCTGACATTGGAAACTTTTATGCTCAATGACTTTAGCATAACAAATCAATGGAAAGAGGCTGATTTGGGGGACAGTACACACAATGTAGGTCAACTCTCCCTGTTCAATCCAACGCCTGTTAACTCTCAAGAAGCCAGTGACGCACTGTGGATTTTTTTATTTGTCTGAACTCACTGTTTGTTGCCGTTATTGTTTCTCTCATATCCTTGGCAACTGGCCTTGGGGGCATGTTGGTCCCTAATCATCAGATATCATCTTGGCAGTCAGAATGTCCCACCTAAATCAGCATTCTGCACATGCTGTTCTTTTACAGGATGCAAAAGGTGGTGGGAGTGGGAGGGGGTTACAGGATATTGGTGGGCTCACCGCTGTGATGCCTGCTAAATATCCTACACACGCCCTAAACACGGGAGATGATGAAGGACAAAGAGAACTAGCAGAGCTGAAGGAACAGACCCTTAAAATTAAGGCGAGGGGTGGGGGGAGTACCTGCTCAGCTTGGAGCTGTTTGTATTGCAAACTGCTATGGAGGTCATATTTCCTGAAACAGTCTGAAAAGCTTTTTGTACTTATCCACCAATTAATGTTTACTGCCAAACACAGCTGCTCACTAAGACATTGTTTTTGTTTTTCTTTTTTTTTCTTCTTTGTTTTCAGGTCAGGACAGATTTAAGCTAAGATAAACCATTCTGTTTTTCCACATTACAGAACAAAAAGCAGCAAGAGTTGTCAAGAGAAGAAATATGTACCATATAAAACAGTAAGCCATTTACACACACATATTAACATAACCTGTCATTAGTGAGCTTGATTCCTCAGTCACCAAAAGGCCTATCAGCCTTTGTGTGGTGAGTTAAGAATGATTTTATTTGTATTTCTTCCCCTCGATATGCTCCAATTTGGTTTGGGCCAATTATGAGGGTAAGTGTGAAACACATTTAAGAGTAACAATCACAAATCTTGATATTTCCGTTCTGTTCGCATATTTTTGTTTGGTAAATACTGAAAGACTGTAAATTAGGTAATTCTGCTAGTTTTTTTAGATTGGAACATACTTCTCGCTGCGTGAAATTGAGGAAGGAACTGCCAACACTGATACAAAGGGTGGGCCTCACGAGGGTGAGCTCATGCAATTTTCCATAAGTTGTAAAGTTTAGAAGCAAATTTGCAGTTTTTTGCATATACATATTGTGTATTCAGTGCATTTGCAAAATTGGTTACATGTGCACAATCTAACAAGATTCAGGAAGGGAGCTGCATAAAGATAGTGCACAATGTTGCTTGACACCATCAGGTGTACACAAGACACTATACGTTCAGGTCTCACTGAGTGGCAAAGGTTTGCGAGTGTTTGCGAACGTTGACAAAAAAAAATATTGCGACCACGACGAGTGTCTGTCGAACATCTTTGCGACCGTATGCAACCTTGAACAAACCCCAACAAGAAAAATGAAAGTTCATTAGGTTTGCAAACAACAGAAAAGCAGATTCGGCAAGTTATTGTGTGGAAAGTGAGCCTATTGTCAACAACACACCAAGTTAAGTAAAATATATATATTTTTTTAAGAATTCAGTTAGCCACCGCTTCCTTTGGGTTCACACAAATTTATACAATTTCCCAATTACTTTCACAGATTAGATTCTTCCAACTTCACTGTTTTGCAACCACTTACTTTTTGCTTTCTTCACTGCCAGGATGGAAATAA